>NC_092012.1:20245042-20545042 GCF_042242105.1 Pempheris klunzingeri | reverse complement strand
GGGCGTCAACCATGTCGACACGGAGGAGCTGTCAGCCGGGCAGGAGCATCTCATGAACTGCATGAAACAGCTGGAGAAATGCAGAGTGTCGTCCGAGAATGTGTCGCTGTTTATCCATGTCAGGGTAATGTGGACGTTAACTCACCCACTTAGTGATGCTGTTGTTCAGGCTGTCAGGGAGTTTCCTCTGACTTAGCAGCCCAAACAGGCTGTGGCTAAAGCTAACGGCAAGTTTAATCACAATGTCTAACGCTGAACAGGGTTGAAATATATGATAGATTGTGACTGAGGTGCTGCTGATCAACCATTACGAACTAACTACTGTGGTTAAACACTAATACAGCTGTCTATCATCATCAGTAAGGCCTGTCTTTGAGCACTGTATGCCAGTGGGAGAGCAGTTTCCACCAGCATCCCTCTTACATACATCTCAGCTAATGTGTCCATCAGATCCATCAAGTGGATTAGAAAGCCCTATAAACAGAGTTGGTGATACCTGATCATCCAAATCATGCTGCTGTATCAGGCCATCAGGTGATGCAGGTAATCACTTGCTCATGTATTGGCTGTTTGGGTTTTCAGAACCAGTTGGGCATCCTGTGGGCAGGCCGGGAGGAGACGGAGACTGCTCAGGGATACCTCGAGACAGCAGAATCTATTTACCAGCGTTATAATAAGGAGGTAAGCTGGGTCTCCTGTGTGGTGGTCTGTTAAAGCTGCCGGTGCATTGACTCCAGGACACACTGTTGCAGTAGAGAACCACAACTGCACACCCATTAAACATGTTAAGTTTGCCTCACTTTGAACAGGATGAGTGTCACATTACCATAATATTTACTTGTCTGTCAGAAGCCACGGCAGCACGTTGCATTATTATGTTTGTAATAAAAAGCTGTTCTGTTTACATCACATTTCTTTGTATTTTTGAGGGTGCAGTGCACCAGGTAGCAAAAAGGAGTCATTTTGTAAATAGCCAACATGGCTCCAAATCCTCTTCATCAGCAGTCATGGTTGTTGTGTTGTCTTTTTTCAGGAGGGGAGTCCTCCCACCGATATGACAGAGTACTTTGCCACTGAAGAGAACCTGCTGACACATCAGGAAAGAACCAAGAGGTAACTTGTAACCATCAACATCCCTGTACAGCCCCCCCCCACACACATGCTTACAGACATGCTTACATCTGCTTATGTTAATGCTGTTGTCCCAAACGTTGCATTATGGTGGTCCTTCATGCAGCAAACCATGGGTTACATTTTAATCTTGCTCTGCTATGCTCAGCCCTCCCTACACACCCATTCTCCCCTTCACTCCATCTGCTTTCCTTTTTCAGGTTTGAGTTGGCCTACACCCACACCATGTACTACCTTGCTCAGGTCTATCAAAACCTTGGTGAGTCTGATCTTGTTTCAGTTACTTTATGATATTTAAAATGATATAGAGAACTTAAAATCTTCATAAATTAGTAATAAAAAAGAAGTTTCGGTTGTGCTGCAATGCAGGCATGTTTTCTTCAGCTCTCTGCTTGCTATATGCTTTGCGGTTATTGTGTTTTTTTTCCTTGCATCTTTAATGTCTTAAATATTCTTCCAAAGAGAGTTATTGTTGGTTACACTTAAAGAAGGCGTTTTAGTGGAAAGGTGAAACGGAGCAGTCTACTAAATCTAAATCTAATCACAACCAAAGAAATAGCCCCATAACCAATGCTAAGTCAAGGGGCAGAAGAGCCAGTGCCAACCACGCTGAACCCAGGGAAACTGATCACATCACCAGCATCAACACTAACAATGTCCAAAGAAATAGTTCCAAAGCTACTGCTAGGCTGCTAACTTCACACCTGAGCCAGGTACTCTTTTGATTGGGACAGAAAATGACCATAGATGACACGTCTGTCACCGAGCTGTTTCCAGCTTTACTCGGTACACATCCCAGTAATATGAGGATTGTTATCCACGCTTGGTCTTTCAACATTCTGCAAAGGAAAACTGGCTCTGAGATCCTGAAAAAAGGACTTTTCCCAACTACAGGGAAAACTGAGCAAATGTCAATCACAAGATTTCTGGACCAGCCCCAACTCTGGGGAAAGGAATAAAATATTTCAGCGGACTCCTTGGCCTGAATACATAGCTGACATCAGTGTGCTTCACTCGTGGGACAAAGTTCATTGACAATTTCAGTATTTTTGGAACTCGCTGCTTTAAACCAGATTGGGTTCATCCAAACAACACTGGATCTAGACTACTTGGTGCCAAGCTACGTCATGCCCTTGGGATGCCACATCCATCTCAGCCAAACAAGAATGGCTGGATAAGCACGAAGGACAGACAGCCAGCCTGCTTCCCACCTCCCCGGGCAGGATCCCTCACCACCAGATTCACCATCTCACAGCGCACACAGCCAGACAGCCTGCCCCAGCCCTCGTCCTCAGGATTCCTCCCACTCCCTGCCACACCCCCCACAGCACACACAGGACAGTGCGCACCTTTCACCTGACCCCCTGATTCCCATCACCCAAGGCATGCAGAGGACATCTCTGTCGTTTACCACCCTCACCAATCAAGGAGTTGGTTAAAACTGCCACGCTGGAGCTCAGTCAAATCGATGAACTATCAATAGATGAAGTAGCAATAAATTAGAGGCACCACCACTTAGGTGCCCACCTCAGATGAGGTGTCTACTTTCCCATCACAGATTGCCAACAGCTGAAATGATCCCTTTTGAATATCAGATCATTGACTATTTGACCTTTTTGGTTAATGATCCAATAACTGAGAAGTTAGTTAGTTAGTTAGTTGAGACCCGTTGTTTTTTTTCAGACTTTAAACTTTCTCTGTCAGTCTGACAGAACAGCAAAGACGAGGGAACTGGTTTGTGTACACTGACATTGACCTGGGTGAACTGACATCATTTTGATATCTGGCTCATGAGCTCAAAGCAGGATTATCAGTGCTCATCATTACAGTAGCCACCCAAATATTCATCACAGTTTCTACAGGAACTCTCAGCATTGATCTCACTTGGTATCACTAGATCCAATCCAATCCTAGATCCTTAATCCTGAATTGGCCTCTGCAAGACTGTCACTGAAAGTAACTCCTCCACCTCATGTATTGACCCTGCACCTACAGCATTTTTAAGCAAGTGTTGGGCAGTGTTTCTAGTCTAAATACATCTTTTTCTCCCCAGTAGTCTTCAGAACAACTATTATCCTAACTATCCTTACTGAAGAAGCCAAATCTAGATGGTAATGCACTGACCAGCTATTAACTTCAGCTATTAACTAATGAGCAATATTTTCTTCAAGTTAAATGAGGACAAAACAGAAATCAGGCTCGTTCCCAAAACAAAAACGGAAATGCTGTTTAATAATGTGGTGAAACTCCCTGTGTCTCTGTGTTATCTAACCTTCAAGTCACCCATTTAAAAGGTGATGAAAACGTTATTTTTCCACCTTAGAAGCATCGGCACAACTGATTCATGCCTTCATTTCAAGCTGATGTGATTACTGTAATGCACTTTTTACTGGCGCCCCAGAGTTCAGCCCATTCAAAACTCAGAGGACACAGTAGTTCTGTTTTAGCTGCACTGCACTGGCTTCCTGTAACATTTAGAGCTGACTTTACGATCCTCCTGCCTGTTTACAAAGCCCTGCACGGACTGAGACCAAGATACAGTCCTCTTAACTATCAGCCTTTAAGAACACTGCAGTCATCTGCTGCTGCTTTACTGGAGATTCCGGGAACAGCCAAAAGAAAATCGAGGATGCAGCCATTGTCAACCACGTCCCCAGACTATGGAACACACTACCTGTAGATATCAAAGAAGACTTGTCATGTTAATATATTGCTTCATTTAATGATAGTATTAATAACTATAGCATCTTGTCTCCCAGGTCAGACTGAGCGTGCTGCCACCTACTGCCACAGTACCCTTCAGAGACAGTTACAGTTAAATCAGTTCAGTCCAATGGAGTGGGCTCTGAACGCTGCCACACTATCACAGTATTACATCACCAAGGTAGGGCATGGGTTAAAGTGACTGAAAACAGTTGACTTAAATCATTCTATCTAAAGGACTTTGCATGATATCATCCAAAAGACTTCATATTTTTAAAGAAAAAGTCAGCTTGCCTTACTTTAAGACCATTTTCACCAGTCTTTAAATGTTTCCTTGTGGTTCCATATTCAGATGCTTGACATGGACTAAAATAATTTTGTGTCTCTGCAGTGTGTGTCCTGTATAAGTAATTAGACGTGTGTGTGTGTGCGTGCATGATTTCTAGGGGCGATACATGGAAGGAAGACATTGCCTCTCAGCAGCCACAGTCATATCAGGTTTGGCAGGAGAGGTTCCCTCTGAGGCAGCAGCACAGGAGAGTAAGTTTCTATCAGAGTCTTTAGTACTGATTTGCTTATTTCCTCGTATTCTGTAGCTCTAATCAAGTACAGTCAGACAGCTGTGTAGCAAAGCTTTGCTCCAGTTGTGCAACCGCTCCTACTTCTCTTTCTCAGATATTTCCTCCGTTCACCTATCTGGCTTACTCCTTCTCACTTCTATCATTCGTCCCGCTCTTCTGAACACCTTTACATCCTTCTCTCCTCCTGTCTGACCCAGGTGAGACAGAGAGTGAGCGCCGGGATCAGCTCAGACAGAAGAGAGCTGAGATTGCGAGATGTTGGATCAAATACTGTCTCAACCTCCTGCAGGACGCTAAGAAACTGCTAGAGGTACTGCATGCTTGAATGTGTGCGCGCTCTTGTGTGTGTCTATGGGTGTCTAAGAACGAGTCATGAGACTCAAGCCTTCACCTCATGTGAACGATGACAGCCACCATGGCTGAAGGAAAGAGCACAAAGCTTGTGGAAAAGGGAACTTGCATAAGATATGTAGCACCAAATATGCTGCTTATATCCTATCTTACAATAAAAGAATTGTAAGGATTATGACTTAAACTTGTTACAGTCAAACCTGGATGTGTATGTTTTTTCATGTAGAGTATCAAGTTTCTGTTTACATGTCCACATGCTTGTGTATGTATCTGTGTATCTTAAAATGTGCTTGTACATGTGTTTGTGAGCAGGACAGCACTGGGGAGATGGATACTGATCGTCAAGAAGAGCTGAAGGGAGAGAGAAGGCGTGAGGAGGAGGAGGAAGAGAAGGGCAGGAAGAGTGCTCTGCTCTTTGGCTCTGAAGACACCTTTGACTCCATTGCTAGCCTGGAGGAGAAGGTCTGTATACTGTGTCTGATGGCACTGCTGGTGCTACTAGTACTGTTTTTAGTCAGAATTATTAGCATGTTTGCTACTTGGACCAATGTGACAGTAAATACAGATGTAAGATCATCAGAGGGCGCCATTGTAGTAGATAAGATCAAACTCTCAGCTTTCTGTTTTCCAGGTGCAGTGTTTGTTCCCACTGGACTTCACTGAGGCCAGAGGTGTATTTCTGGTGGGACAGAATTATGTCACACAGGTACGCACAACACACACATAGATATACTGGAACTGGGTCGGACAGACTCATGTCATCAACACTCTTATACAAGTAAGACACAGCAGCAGTGGAACGGTTTCATTTCCCCATGTAGGAGTTACTGAAGTGACTACACAAGTCAATATTAAAATGAGTTCAGTTAGAAAAGGCTACACATGAACAACCTCCCAGTGCAGTTTTAGGGCTGTGATGTCCATTGAGACGTTGTATGTGATATCAGGCTATACAAATGAATATGACTTGACTTTAAGCATTAATGGATGTACCAGATGGCTACACTGCGCTGGTGCTTCTTTACTGTTGTTCATGAAGCAAATGTACACTGGGATGTCACGGATATGATACTGTTCTGGTATGATGCTAGGCTGGTATTGATGACAGGGTTGCTCTTCAGAAGGAACCTTTGTATTGAAGTCCAGTGAAATTAATTATTTGCTTACCAAAACCTGCTTTTTCTGAGCAAGTAAAAAAAAAAGAAAGAAAATTTAACTGCCATACATAGTAAACTGTCCGTCCTTTCTCTGACAGGCCAAGGAGTACTTTGAGATGGACGGCTATGTGACGGACCACATAGAGATCTTGCAGGATCACAGCTCTCTGTTCCGGGGCCTGGCTTTCTTTGAACAGGATATGGAGCGGCGCTGCAAAATGCATAAACGCCGAGTTGACATGTTAGAGCCAATCTGCAACGGTACACCACTGTATTTTTATAATTTCTTTCTTTTGAGTAAAGTGTTGTCTCTTTGCATTTCTCCATAAGATGGAGTTCAGTAGAAAAAGATTCAACGTAATGTCGAAGCTGACTGTCCATGCAAGGTGGCGTAATTGATTAAATCGGACTTTCTCTGACCCTCTCTGTGTCTGTGCAGACTTGAACGCCCAGTACTACCTACTGATCCGCCGACAGTTGATGTTTGAGTTGGCTGAGACCTACAATGAAATGATGGACCTGAAACTGACGCTGGCCAACAGACAAGCAGATACACAGTCTCTGGATAACCACACCATTAAGAAATTCAACAGTCTCTGCTCTGCCTCTGCCAAGTGAGTGACGACCCATGTGTCTGTGCATCTACATTTATCCAATCTACGTTTATTTATTTTATATGTTTATCCTCTGTTGTCTCCAGATATTTCCAGATGTTCCTGGACTCTCTGGCCTCTCCAGAGGGGAAGCTCCCGGAGCACCTGGAGGAGGAAGTGCTCAGGCCGGCTCTGGTGGCCCGCTTCAGAGTGGCCCGACTCTACAGCCGACTGATCTGCTCCACACCTACTGCACAGCTGGAAAACCTCAACAAGTCTCTGGAAAACTACAAGTATGAGGATAGATCTGATCATTGATGGCGAAACAGTCAAACACTCAGTATACAGTAGAAGCATGAGGAAAGCAGAAGTAGGATGGATGTACTTAGCGGGATGGAGAGGATTTTATTAAACAGTAAAAATGAATAGAAGAGGGGATGTGCTCCCAGCTGCCATGTTGTTTATCTGTGTAATGTGCTGATCATCACTTTCATCCTCCACCTGTTGTCTAGATACGTGGTGCAGTACTGTGAGGCCCACTTGGAGGCAGGAGCTGCTGTGGAGACAGAGCTGGAGCTGAGTAAGGAGATGGTCGGCCTGCTTCCTCTCAAAATCAACCGCCTCAAAGCAAGGATGGCTGCAAACAACTGAAGGACGGCGCTGCTCTCTGACTGACCTGTTGGTTAACTAATAGTTTAAAATCCTTCCAAATCAGCCTGTCATTTAAATTCACCACCTACAGAGAAGCTGAATGGCAAATTGACTTTTTTTTTTTGCTTATTTGTGTTTGTGATGGCCTCTGTTTCTTCACCACATCCTCATACCAAAACGACAGAATAGGTCGATTCCCAATGACGTCGGCGTCAAAACAACATGTGAGTGTTTTCAGCGCCGTCTGTAGGATGGGTGAGGAGCAGCCACGGTGATGACGTTAGACAGAAGTTCTGTTATGCACGTGACGTAACTTACATCAGTTAAAACGAGTGAACACGGTTTCACACAGGACACGAATGGCGGTCAACAGGATGAAACACTTGAGACAATGACCACTGTTGTCGTTTTCAGTATGAGGACGGGCTGATTTTTCATCTAATCTATTTTCTAGCATGCTACACATGCTGCTCTTACATGACCTGTACATACGTGCTCTTGTCTGTGTAGTAAAATGCTGTTAAATGTACTTTTAATTCTGGTAACACAAAATATACTCAACATTAAGATGAAAATGTCGACTCTGATACTAGTTTTGTATTTTTACCATATTTGTTTTCATTAATGTGGCTTTATTTTGTGCCAAGCACTTTATCACACTAAACCTTTGTTACTTCAGCTACTTTATGTTTCTGATGGTAAGACAAATGTTAAGTCCTACTGTAACCAGGGTTAGTGTAACCATGGAAACATCAGTGAGCCTATATAACATACCAGTGCCTGTTGATCTTGAAGAAGGCCTGATGGCTGAAACATCTTCAAAATAAAAGAGAAATGCATGTGGAGGCAGAGTGTGCGACACCTTTTTTGCCTTCTTTTTCGATAACAGGCAGCCAGAGGTGCAGTAGAGTTGATCCAGTTTACACTGCTGACTACTACAGGTTGCTGTTGCTCCACAGAAGTTAGATGTTCCTCTGCAGATGGTCAGAACAACTGTGTGAACCATCAGAAACAACTATCCCAGTGTGAGTCATTAAGTGGACTGGGCCACTTTGTTAGACGTTAGAATCTACATGATGCCAGCGTCATCCGTTTGAAACTGTGTTTTCTTCCTGTGTCTGAGGAATCAGAGTTGCTTTATGTACTGTAGATATTGTATTTAATGATAATAAACTAATAAAGTAATCCACACTTGTATCACAATACATGCTTGCAATGACAAGCTGGGAGTGAGTGCTGTTTTCTCTGCTACATCTCCATACAATAGAAGTACCAAGTTGATTTAATGACTGCGCGTCCCTGAGTTAAATGCTAAATTTGTCTGAGTTTGTGGTCCAGTTGAGTTTAAAGCTTTTTTTCCAGTCTACTAAATTGCTTAATAAAGAAAAAATGTCTAAATCTGTGTGTATTAAAGCCAAATTGATCTCTTAAACTGACTGTGACAATGTTATGAAGTTCTATAAAAGTTACAGTTTCTCTGCTTGCATCTTTTTGTCATACACTACTCACAAAAAGTTAGGGATATTCGGCTTTCAGGTGAAATTTCAGGATGAACCTAAAATACATTCTAAACTTTCCAGGTGAACTTAATGTGACCTTCTCTAAACTTTTGAATGCGCATGTTCAACTGTTCAGTGTTTCAGTACTTTTTGCACAAGTTGCTGTTCTCTAACAAGAAGCTTAACAGCAAAATTCACAACAGGTTTGATCCATGAATACATTTCCTGCTTCAGTTAGAATTGGTATTTAAACAGTCCTCCTCATCCTGCTTTTCACATTCTGACATCATGAGACCAAGACGACACCTAACAATTGATCAGCAGCACCTCGCCATTGCGAGGCTTCAAACAGGAAGTCCTCAGATGGAGGTGTCCACTGAGCTTAGAGGGTCACAGAGTGTCATCAGGAGGTTGTAACAGTGATACAGAGTGACTGGAAGAGTCACAGAAAGGAGAGGAGTGGACGTCCTTTGGCCACATCCCAATTTATTGAGACACTGAAAATATTTTGTTGTGGTATACCTACCACTGTTGTTAGATTTTCTTTCAATAAATTGTTTAAGATGAATAAAATTACCATTGCATGCTTCTACTTAAATGCCCTACTTTCATGATATAATGTCACTGTAGCATTCACTTTTTACATTTTCAATATATTTTACCTGAAAGTCGAATATCCCTAACTTTTTGTGAGTAGTGTATGTTTCCATTGTTTGTCAACATTTACCACAAAGCAAAAACTGCATACATAGCTGTGTTACAGCTGGCAGCGATAAAGGGACAGCTCATATTAATATTAAGAAAGTCACAGGCAAAGAAACGCAGCTGCTTTCATTGTGAGGTCCCTCATTTCAAACTGTTAGATTAGAGTCTATTGAGTATATCTGTGATTTGAAGAGGAAACGGTTGTAACAGAGGTCAGATTCTTTGGGCTGATGCCCTACTCCGTGCTGCTTCGTCTCTGAGGGCCTTATGGCTTTACACACAGTGTCCCTCACCTACTGGGCAGTGACTTGGTCCAGTCTGGTAACATCATGATGACAAGACTGATCACCACCACAGACGTCCAAGTCCCCCGAGGTCTTGACTTCTGTATGGATGGACGCCAGTGGAAAAAACATTATGCCAAGTATGCTTCCCTTCCACGCACTTTGTCAGTTTTTCCTTTAATTTGTGGCCCACCTGTGTGTGTGCATGAGGCTAATATGTGAAACAGCTCACATTGTGTCTCTTTTCATCAAGAATAGAAATGTGTGACAAGTTTTACAGATCTGGCCTCACCACCACCAACACACCTCCTCCCCCACACATTCACAACCACGCAGACATGCAAGTCAAAATACTAATTGTGACGTAAATTGCAGTTTGTGTGGCTTCTTGATGCAACGGAAACAATTTCAGTGCATAAAACATGCAGTTCCGGCTCTGTAATATGCTCACTAAGCTTACTGATGCCTGTCAAAACATGACATACCTGCTCAGCACAAATCATTTGACACTAATTAGCAGTGAATGTGAGCTTGGCCAAGAGAGCTCACTGGAAAACCCATCGTCACATAGAATACACTCACAGATTCACAGCCAGTGTAGGCTCAGTGCATATCTCAGTCTGTGATATCTGACATTTTGTAGGTATCGACATTTTTTCCATCAAGTTTTATCAAGAATAACTGCTGATTGGTGGTTACATGCACAGACATGAGTGAGTTTACAATAAAATGACTCTAGATGTCTCGTGATGAATCTAAACGTCTTTTTAACTTTTCTAAATGTTTCTGGTGCTGTTGGTTCGTGCTGTGTGGCTGGCCGTGTTTGTCATCTGTCTTATCTCTGTTATTTCCTCTGCTGTACTCAAGCTTCTATTACGTAAGAGATCTTGATCTCAATGAGATTAACTCTTTAAAGAAAGGTTATATTAACAATATATTGATTATAATCCCTCAGGAGATGAAAATGCTGGCATAAATTCTCTTCTCAGTTTCACAGTTCCCAACATCAGCAACAAAAGATGCTAAGCGTCAGGGGTTGCTGCTATCTGCAGTTATTTCTCACCAAAAGGCAACACAAGACTCAGAGACATTTACATCTTACATTTATAGCATTTCTTTTAACACAAACTGATTACATTAGCTCATTGTGGTTATCTGTAAAGAATGTAGTCCAGCTCAAGTCTTGTGTTTTCATAGCTTTGGCTCAATACTGCTGCAGTCCATGTGTGTTTATATAGATGCAGTGGTGGAATGTAACTAATTATGTTTATTCATATATTCAGTACAAATTCGAGCTACTTAGCTTCTACTCAACCGCATCTCAGAGACAAATATTGTACTTTTTGCTCCAGCTTTAGTTAAGACTACTACTTGTTACTTCTTAGATAATACTTTCTCACACCTGTCACTGCAGAGTGAGTACTTATACTTTTGATACTTAAAGAACATTTTGCTGATAATAATGACTTACTTGAGTAGTGGTGTAGTTTCACAGTGTGGTATGACTACTTTTAAAGGATCTGGGCAGTTCCCTCACCACTGCTTATATGTTAACACTTGCGTGTGTGTTTTCCTGCGTCTGTGTTTGTGTTTTTGCGAGTGTGAACACGCGAGTCTGTACTCTCATAAACTCTGGTTACTCAGACAATAGACATGAAACTCACATAATGTGGTATGGGGTGGGGATGGGAGCCAAGCTGACTATAAACACTGACTTTTTATAGATGCAGTAGCGTAGGCCTAGTGGCTGCTGCAGGGAAACATGTACATATTATGTATTAAAGAAAATATTTCAGATGTCAGTGATTGTACAGGCGGTGTAGGTTATAAATATATTGAGTATTGAGTATTATAGAGGACAGAAGAGAGCAGTTGACTGGAGACATGCAGTGTATGCAGTAATGTGTGTAAGTGGGTATATGGGTAGGCTACTGTGTCATTTCCTGAAGGAAAATGATAGCGGCCGATGTTACCACTTCCTGCAGCATCATACCAATGTGTCAGCTGAAAAAAACAATTCTCTCTCACTCTGGATCTTCTTTTCTTGTCTGATGCTAACAAGATGTAGGGACAGAGTGCACACAGGTGCAGGGGGAGGAGGAGAAGAGGAGCAAGAAGGACACAACAGTGAAATAGAGACGAGCAGCATGCAGCCCACGGAGCCGCCTCTTTCCCTGTTCTACAAGAACTCAGCAAATGTTTGACAGACTGCTGAGAGTAACACACTTAGCATACGTCTCTATCCTAGTGGGCACTTCCCATTTACTCAATATGCACTAGAATTAAAGAATATTAACCTATCCCTGACCCTGACCCTGACCCTGACCCTGACCATCACCAGCAAACCAAAGACATGTTGTTCACCTAGTGGCCCAGCAAAATGTCCCCACAAGACATGTGGGCACCACACTGTGAGTATGCTCCCAGTTTATGGGCCCCATCAAGTAAGTAATACAAGAGCACACACACACACACACACACACACTGAAGCCAACACTTAATCCACACATGCAGGAAGATGAGTGCACCATCATGTTAAACACACTGAAAAATTCTACCGAATGTCATGGCCCGTGTTACTAATGTACTAATCTAGTCCGGCCACAAGTTATTCGAGGATACCATTTGGTAAAACCTGGTTTTAACCTGGTTACTTGGTTTTTGTTTTTGATAGGAGAAAAGAAAGGGAGATTACTGCTCTGATTAATGTGTGAAGGCACTGATTCTGACAGTGTGTGTGTGTGTTTAATATATTGATCTAATTTCCAAAACATCTGAGTTATAAATATTGGAGGTTTTTTCTTAAAGTGTTTGAAATGACAGCAGAAAGATATCTGCTCATAACAGTAACAACAAGATTTGTTGTCTGCTGTCCACTGTGACAAAGAGCACTATCAGCTCAAGGTCAGCATTAGCTGTGTCTGTCTGTGTACCACTATTGCCCTGTAACTGAGTCAGAGTTACTGCCCTCATATAGTTTTTATTCTATTCTCTTCTTGTTTTTATTGTATGCAGTAGAATCACTTAAGCTTCTCTATCTATCTGTAGCCTACATGTTTCTGTCTTTGTGCTGCTGTAACACCCACGTTTCCCCTCTCAGGGATCATTAAAGGATTATATTATCTTAAACAACTCTGACAACACAATTAATTCTTCTTATTCTATCTTTATCTCTACAATTCTTATAAATCACATGCACGTTGTAACTTGATTTAGAACTCCAGCCCAAAAGCATCTGGGGCAACATCTGAGTAAGTGTGTTTCTGCCCAAGGCATCGGGGCACACCAGGCGTCGACGCTTAAATGATCTCAACTTGTGTTTACCGGCAAAGTCTTACATCACAGCGAGAAACACGCACACACAAAAACATGAGACACCTCAGGTACCTCAGTCTTCCACTGAGATGGAAGTAGCAATAGCACAGTATTAAAACACCACATTAGAAGTACGTGCTGCACTGAACTTTTTGCTATTAACAGTAACATGTCTCTGAAGTAAATGATCCCCTGTGCTATAACGCCCTATTGAGAGTGTTATACTATCATCTATATATTACTTGTAATACATATCATTTCAAGCGTGAGCAGCATTGTAATGTGATCAAGGGGAAGCTAATTCAAGAGTCAGACTCGGAGTCAGCTTTGTAACGAGATACAGAATAAAAGTAAGGGCAGTAAAAAAGGAAGCTGTATACAAGTATACATCTACACATAGTAAAATCATTAATGACCCTCTCTGCAGTTTTGATGACTCGCTGCAATGATTTCCTCTCAGCCAGGCTGGTGTTGCAATACCACTCTGTGATACTCCTGATGAGGATGTGTTCAACAAGTCCTCTGTAGGCTCGGGAGGGAGGGGAGGGGGGCTGATGTCTATGTCCGGCCTTCTTCAGCAGCCTGATAAAATGCTGTGCTCTTTTCACCGTTTGTCACAGTGTTTTTAGCCCAGCTGAGGCTCTCTGTGATGTGACGGCTGAGAAACTTACAGCTATCAGTCTGCGCCACCTCAGTGCCCTTGATGGTGAGAGACTGCAGAGGAGGGGGGGGGGGCTCTCCTCCTGAAGTCCATAATGAGTTCTTTGGTTTTGTCTATGTAAAAAACAACATCATTGTCCTCTCTATAGACAGTGAGCCAGGTCCCTGTATGATGACTCATCCCCACCTCTGATGAGGCCAAGGATGACTGCATCATCCGCATACTTGATGATGATATTATTGTCTAGGGTGAAGGCACAGTCATGTGTGTACAGTGAGAAGAGTTTGGGGCTGAGGCAGCAACCCTGTGGGGCTCCTGTGCTCACTGTGACCTCAGCAGAGAACTTGTTCCCCATCCTCACCACCTGTGGTCTGTCTGTGAGGACGTCCAGGCTCCTGTTCCAGGTGGGTGGTGGTACTCCCACGTCTGCCTGCTCAGCAGTCAGCCTCATTGGCCTGATCATATCAAAGGTGGAGCTGTAATCCAGGAACCAGCAGCCGTGTGTGTTGTGAGTATCCAAGTGTTGCAGGATGGGGTGAGTGTTGGTCAAGTCTGGCGTGGGAGCTGCTGAGGTCGTCTGGTAGAATGGCGTCTCGGATCGCTTCTGTTTGCATCCTCCCTGTAGATGCTTAATGACTTGATTCCCTGCCACAGGCTTCTTGTGTTGTGTTCCTAATAGCAGCTCTCAAGTCTCTGGTGTATTTAACATATAAGGCAGCAGAACATACAAATGCACATGTATTAGCACCTCTATACTGTAATCAAGCACAGGACGGGAGTAAATGTACTTGATTAAATTAATCTGCAGGACACAAACACACACGATGAAAAACAAACAAACACAAAAGCGTGCAGTACAGTACAATGTGTTACACACAACTGTGATACACACACCCAGCCATTTACACATGGGCCTGCCATAGACCTGCATAGCCAGGCACCTCAGGGGGTGGTGCTGTGGATAACAACTCTTCCTGGTGTTAGACACCCTCAGAATTTGGTGGTTTATTGCTGCTGAATGATCTTATTTCTCCGTTTAGCCTTTTGACATAAAGAGTGTAGTATCTGATATGTTATGTGTTTCTGCAATTGGGTTACGTCCAGGCAACCATGGAGCCTGTTGGACAACTGATCTTTTTGTAATAAATCTATTTTTATGCAACAACTCGTTGTCAGCGGACGTTTTCCTTTCATCATCTGCACATCATCGGTACTTGAGGAGTCACAACAAGAGAAAGCAAAAAATAAGATCGGCTAAAAGAAAGTAAACAACCCCCCCCCCCCCCCCCCCCCTCTCTCTCTCTCTCTCTCTCTCTCTCACACACACACACACACACACACACACACGCAGAGTAAAAATTCAGTTTAATTAATTTCGTGTAAAAGCAGGTCTTCTTATCTCTATCCAAAATAAAACACCTCTTCCTCTCGGTCTCACTATCAGAAACTGACACTGAATCTTGGCTGAGATCTCCTGGTATTTCCTCAGTGCGCACTTATCTGATAAGTGCGCGGCTCTTGCAGAAGTTTCCACGGAGGATGTTCGCTCTCTCCGTGCAGCAGGAAACCATGACGCGCTGGGCGGGCTGAGCTCTGTCAGGGGGGGGGGGTGTCTGACTGTCTGAGCCACCTCACACCCAGATCCACAGAGAGGAGAAGCCCCAGCGTGGAGACGGACTGCCTGATCACTCGCGATTACCGATTACTGAGAAGAGACCAACCTGAGGATGAAACTGAGTCTGCTGCTCGCGTTCTTCTGCCTCGCCTTACATCACGGAGAGGGTGAGCTCCTTTTTCATTAGTCTCATTTAAAGCACTTCGTGTCTGTCGGAGCTCCAGACCCCATGTGGATGTGTTCTGGCTTCTTGATTGACAAGATGAGTTCGAGCTGCTCCACTTGACTCCTCTGTGACTCCGCATTAATGTGATAACTGTGGCTCAGTGCCGGGGCTCCTCTGTCCTCTCTGCTGGCCTCATATCTCCCCACATGTACAGACACCTCACACAACACTACTGTAAAGTCCTGAAGTGCCAAACTAAAGTGTCCTGCTCTTTTCCAACACATGCTGTGATCAGGACCAACACTTTTAGGCTCCTGAGAGAGAGCACATAGAGGCCCTGTCAGGTCTAGTTCATATGAAGTCAGAAACGTTTCGGTTTCCTGCTCAGGTTCTGATGTGTCTTGTTGAAACTATGTAAGGGGGTTTTTAGACTCTCACCATGACAAAAGAAGCCTAGTGTCATTTTTTTCAATAGAGAGAGGAAGGAGATTATAACGGTCATGGGGAAACCCTGATAAAGGAAATTAACTGTCCCTCCTTGTACTTTTGCTGAATTATATCTGACACTGAATGTTTTTAAATCAAATAATGTTATAGACTCTTTAGAGTCTAACAAATAACAAAGTCTCACTAAGTATTATTCTATATGTGTTTTCTATATGATGTTTATGTGTCTAAACCACTACTGAGGTGTTGTTACCCAGGGAATTTATTAAAGAAGATTGTAATCTTATTTCAATGTAAAAAAAACTGTAAAAAAACAGAACTTTTTTTTTGTTTTTTAAAAGAAACTGTTTTAATTATTTAAATTTGCCAATAACTATGGACCGAAATAAGAAAGGCAGCTAAATAGTAGAATTAGGATTAAAAATGAAGAACCAACTCCTACAGTCAATCAACAGGTCAGCAGCAGTTTGTATCAGGCCTTTCTAGTGACTCTGACAATGTGCTGACACGCAAGATTCACACTATTTGTCACAGGAAACCACACATCTAACACCCACATTTCCAGTATATTGGCACAACTGTCAGATATGAGCAGTGTGTGATAGTGCCAAAAGCCCAGCATTGTGGACAAAACAGGAACGGGGGATTGTGGCAGAGCACAGAAGCATTCATGAGTCCATAACAGAATCCCAGCATCAGTCACCAAACAGTCAGGATCAAGTGATTAACATACGTTTAGTCTTACATGAACAGGGACGGCTAATGCAGTACTGATATCTAGCTGCAGCAGTGAAACACTTGATGGCTGTGGACAACTTTCTTTACACTGGGTATTGGTATAAAACTGTAACTGTTCATTCCTTTAGCATCAAATAAGCTCCGTGATCAACTTGCTGCGGTGTGTTGAGAAAAAGCCGTGATGTCGTTACTTCCTGTTCTTAACATACTACCAAAGAAAACAAGCAGCTATGAGGCCAACGTTCGCTTTACCCTATTGCAGAATAATGTCATAATTTCCTGAAACTCTCCAAACGTGGAACTTTTACACCCTAATGGTCACACTGGACTGGACTGAGAAACCAGATGTTGCTCAAGAACACTTTAACTCAGGTGCAAATTGTTGCGTACAAAGTTGAAAAAACCCACAAATGAAACTTCAGTGACCTTTCTCTCTGCAGGAGCACCCAGAACCGCTGTGTATAAGTTTGTGAGATGTAACCCAGAGGGCGACCAGGCCAACTGTGTGACTCATCAAAGTCCAGAAATGGCATGGAGTACAGACCTACCAGCCAAACTGCCTGCTTCAACTGCACAGTATCTGTAAGTATTGTGTGTGTGTGTGTGTGTGTGTGTGTGTGTTTCTGTGTACAAGCTTGGGATGTGATGGTTTACTTGCTCTGTGAGTTGTGAGTAAGGTGAGAGTGTGTCAGCAGCAGTGAATTCACTTCACTGTTACAATGAGTGAGCACCCCTGTGATAACACTGTTGTCAGGTAAATGCAGACTTTAAAAATAGAAAGGCTGATGCTGCACTGGATCTGTTACTTTGGTTAACGCAACTCCAGCGACACAGCCACGGTTTTGTGTGTGTGTGTTTGCGAGTGTATAAGTGTGAGGTAGGTGGCCAAGAAAAGCCAAAATAGAAGACAACGTGGAGGGATAAAGACAGACGGAGGGACTGTCAGAGAGAGAGAGCAGGGAGGTCAGAGCTGGAATAAAGAAGACCTATAGAGTTCCTGGTCTGTTTCATATAGTCACAGAGCACAGAAGAAGGAGTAAACACTGCTTAAAGTAGTAGATGTTGATCTGTGGCCACTGAGCGGCAAAGAGCAAAAGTGCAAAGGACACTCAGTTCTGGTCACAAATACCAACATTAACTCTCATAAGCTACATGTTGTTTTAATGTGTGAGTGTGTGTGTGTGTGTGTGTGTGTGTGTGTGTGTGTGTGTGTGTGTGTGTGTGTGTTTCTGGGAGCATCCTTGAGCCCTGTGTACTGCAAACTGCAATACAGAGGTAGTTCAGTGAGCCCAGGGCACCCTGCTGAAATAGTCTATGAAGACAGATATCATGTCCTCATAATGATGTGGGCGCAAATCCACTAATTGCATCCTGCAGTTGCTCTTTCTCCTCTCTGTGCGTATACAGCATTTATGCTGCTGTACGTTTTGAAAAATTCATCTCTTGTGTCATCGTGTCTTCTACCACGCTTCGTCTTCTATCTCTCTGTTGATTTACTTCAAAAAAAAAAACACACACAATGTAAAACCCACTAGTTGGGGTAAGCCATCTATCCGGTAAATATCTCTGAGCTCTGCCCAGTCATGCTAGGACAAACCCAATTATGCCCTTTAATAGAAATTAGTTAGTGAATTAACATTTTTCTAATTAATTTTTAGATAATGATGCAGATTGCAGATTTTACTTAAATCCCAACAGGGATCCCCTTCAGTGCCATGCAATGTAAGAAGTTGCAGTGGTCAAACATTTCATTTAATTACAAAATTGCAGCTCGCTCCTAAACAAAATATCCTGCCATCTCTCCCAAGCTTGGAAAATCTGCTATAAAAAGGTTTCCTTTCCAAAGCACATTTCAAGTTTTTCATAATTATTGAGCCAAAATAAATCAGCATAAATTTTACCGAAGAGTACACCCCTTACGTAAGTGACATCCTGGTAGACAAAACAAAAAATGAACCTCATGCTTAGTTTCCCCCTAGCTCATACAACAAACAACAAAAGTAAGAAGAAAGGTTTTAATGTGTGCGACTGCTGAGAAAGTCTGTGATACACACTCCGTCTCAGCCCTCAGAGTTCCTTTTAATCAACACTGATCCTATCGGTTAATGACTTTATATTCTAAATAAGGAAACTTTTCAAAAGTGTAGAGCCACAAATCATGTGGCAGGATATCTGCAGGATAAAGGTCCAGCTGTTATCCATCCACAGTGTTGTTGAAGTCACACAGTGTGTTTAGAATGTACTAAATATGTACTCACAACACATAGATAGCTGAATAAAATCCACTGACCTATACAAAGACGCTGCTTCATGTCATATCGTATTTGCTGTCTCAGATATGTACAAAGGGGAATCGCAAAGGTGGATGACGGAGATATTCGCTGTGTATGCGTCATTACTGAGCCACTACCTTCATGTGATTTTACCTGGTCTGATCAATAAAAACGGCTTAAGTCTGAGAATGAGATGACTTGTGAAGCTTCCGCTATTAATCCTATATAAGATTTGGGGTTACAGAGTGGAGACACAAAGGAGAACAGAGGCAGAAAATAGAGAGGATGGTTGGGGACAGACTGAATAAAAGTGGATACCTTTGAAAATGAGGATTATTGCCATGGAATGTGTGTGTTGTTAGTGAGAGTCTTATCGGGCCTCCTACATCATTTCAGCTTGCTTAAAAACACCGCAGCCCCAGCAGCAGCCCTCCTTCTACAGCTCGCCTTCAACAGGAAACCAGTAGGAAGTGTTCAGAGGAAGTGGGCTGTGACGCCTGGGGGCTGTTGCTTCTGGTCCATTGTTTTGGATCAGCATATGTACCACACAAAGTGACGCTTTCCTCCATCTTTTCTCATTAAAGGCTTTTTTGGGGGAAGTTTTTCCTTATCTGAATTGAGGGTCTAAGGGTAGAGGGTGTTCTTTGCTGTACCAATAACACCCCTCGGGGCAAATTTGTGATTTGAGCGGTATGAATAAAATTGACTTGACTAGAAAATGGCTATTCTGAGGCTTGTAAAAAGGCCTCATGTAAAAAGGACGCAGCAACTAAAACACAATAATTAAACTGGAAACTGTAATTTCTTACTTTGACTGATTTATTTCAACAACACTTGAAATATAGCAGAATATAATTATCAACTCAGTCAGTTCAAGCCAGAAGATGCCTCTGCTCTGTTTTGGAATAATAGTTTCAATGTGACTAGTCATTTACATCAAAGATAACAAAGCAGCAGCCAACTCTGACCCTTAGGGCCGCATTCTATCAAAAATGTCTTTTGGTTATTGTTACTGTCACTAAGCAGAAGGATGCAGCACATGATTATTTTCATTATTATTTAAACTACCAAACTATTTTCTCAATCTTGGTTTATAACATGTCATAAAATAATGAAAAATGTCATGTTTTCGTTATTGTAGAAGGAGCCCTTTACGTCTACATAGGGAGCGGGTCCTCTTCCACTGAGTCCGCCATATTGCACAGCCATGTTTCTACAGTAGCCCAGAATGGACGAACAGGGCGTTTTGCATTTTTACATTGAAGTGGGAGCTTGAATGCACCTATGGGAAGACAATGTAGAGGAAATAATAGTAATTCCTATTGTTCCTAATGTTGTGTTGTGAGAAGTTTGAGACCCAAACTCTGAATCCTGATTCTGATTCTGACAAATGGAGGATTATATTTATCATTCATTCATCAAGAAAAAGCAAGGGAGCGTTAATCCTTGTTGTGCAAAGGGAGGAGTGAGCCAAAGGGTTTATAGGTGGTTTATTGAACTTTTGAGGGAAAAAATGACATCACTGGTAAAATTTAATCTACATAAGTATTCTTAAATGTCTTTAAATGTGTCTGGTAAGGTCTTTAAACCTAGAATCCTAAACTGTCCACAAGGACTGACTGATAGTTAGTTTGTGCTAATTTGTTGTTGTTTGTAGTATGTATGTATGTAGTGAAAATGTCATAGATGATGAGGTTACATGAACATAAGTATAATTTACTAAAATGATGAAGTTGGTCAGCCTTGTCAGACAGCTACAACCTGCCAAACTCTTTTTTCAATTTGTGACTCGCATTCTGTTTCCAGGGAGGCTGAGCCTGTGGAGGGTGAGAGTCCATCTTGGAAGGAGGGAAAGGAAGAAGTGAAGGAAACACCGATGATGAGTGAAGAGGGGGAGTCACCTATGAATTTCGAGGGCGGTTCTGGAGGTTTTGAAGGCTCTGCTGATGGTACATTCGTGGACTGGGCCTTTTTGTCTGCTAAAAGTGAGACAGGCTCTGGTGAGTCCTGGAGAGACAAAGACACGGAGCTGTACAAAGGTACATTTGGGGGGGAAAAGGTCTTCATTTGCACCGATTCAATAGTTTGCTCGGCCCTCGTTTTTTTTTGCCCCTTGTAATCTGTGTTTTTCTGCTTGTAGGTGGGGATATGGATGCCATGAGGCGGTCGTTTCCCAGCTGGTTTCTGGCTGGAGAGGCAAAACCAGAAGAGCACGAGCTTAAAGAAGACCACCTTCTGCAGCCGTAGAGGACACCCACCCACTCACAGACACACACATACGCAAGGCTAGCATCTGTGTTTTTCCCACCCTGTCAATTCAATTAATAAAACAAATATTTCATCACCAATTTGGGATGGAAAAACTCTCTCAGAGACTGACAAAGGCCAGATATATATATATATTGTATTCTCATTGTTATTGCTGGGAATTATTCTTTTCAGGGGCAAAAGAACAAATCAATAAAAATCAATAAAAGCTTAGCTGCCAAAGTAACACAAAGGTCAGCATAAAGGAGTCATATGGACACTTTAGTTTATGTTGGCAGTGACCTGTGTTTGTGCTGTCTTGTGGAAAACATGTGTAAGTTGGAAAATGCTTTTTAATATAAAATCAGAAATATGCTTTCAAATAATAAGTGCAATAAGATGACGCCTTTGTCCCGCATAGCTCACTCTGTGCAGCTGTGTTTCCAACCATTCTTTCAGGAGCCATGACGTATGAGTTCCTTTAAGACACGCAAAAACAAAGACTTATTTATATTATATGATCCCTTTGTCTCAAATGTTGTGACACTTTCTACTTCTCCAGGAGGGTTATACAGCCTGTTCTGGATACGTCTGTTCTGCAAGGCTGAACAAGAAATTCTTGCAAACCCAAATCCCTCAGGAACAGATTCATGCAATCTTAACCACTGTGAGCAGGAACATATTCAAAATATGTATTGTGCACATGCATGCCTTTCAACATGCTCTGCGTTGTCTAATTTGCATTTAAAATACTTCTACTATCAATAAAGGATTTGTAACAACATTAATGAATTGTGTTTTCACTACGTTTTATCAAGTGTGTTGTGTTATCTTTCAGCTGGGCACTTTGTGAATCTCCTGCTTCAGCCTTCACTTCTAGACTTGCTGAGGACACGAGAGATTATCTTTTAATGCTCGCTAGTTATGTAATTCCCAGGAAGAAGAAGCACAAATTGAATCTAAACTGACTATAAATCCATGTTTCTAATGGATATATATGTTTATAACATATTGCGGTACTACTCATAAATATTTTAATGACATTAGCATTATTTAAAAACAACATTTCACACACTAAGCAATGCAATTAATGCATCAAACTCATTGAAGGCTCAAATGGTACCAATACTTGGTGTTGGCTGATAAGTAAGGAGCAGCAGAGGGATGCAGGAGATGGAGCAGTTTGTCCAGCAGAGAGGACTGATGAGCTGATTCTGACCTGTGAAGTGTTCCACTCAGGACGTGACAACAGAGGGAAGGGATCCCTAACAATACTAATAACTAGGCTGTGATTAAAGTAGCAACTTCCACAAGGAGTCAGTAGTTGTCATTAGTAATATTAATGATATTATGGGATGAATCCAGCTGTTGGGGGGTTTGATGTGTGCTCCCCTTTGTTTCTGGACCAACAGACAATTCTAACTACAAACTCCCCTCATCATAATAACCAGTATGATTGTTTTAAAGTGGGAGGTGACTGTACAGTCTGGTGGCCACTGTACCCCCCACCACCACCACACCCCGCCCCGCCCACACCCACATGACCCGGGTCACATGACGGGGAGCCTCGGTACTACCTCCTGGTTCAGACTGACGGGATACACGGAGCGAGGCTAGCTGTTAGCTTCAACTGTCTAGACGGCCGAGATGGTGAGTGGAAAAACCAGCATCAGCTGTCCGGAGCACACTGGGGTGAAGTTGGGGGGGGGCTTACCTGATGAAAGCCAGCGCTCCCACGGAGCCCAGCTCCAGCTGACGGTGGCTGTGGGACGTTTCGACCTGAGAGCGGAGCTAGCTGGGCTGGTCCACTAGCGCTAGTACCAGGCCGGCTGTGCCTTCTCACGGCTGTGTGGCTGCAGAGCACCCACCCCCCCACCCCCCAGCCTGGGCCACTGATGACAGGAGCTGAAAGTGTTGGCGAAGGAGTGAAATGACTCCAGCCTGTGTCTGTGGGGGTTTAGCTGGACGAGCCTGGCTGCTAGCAGGGCTGTTAGTGCTGGCTAACGCTGCTGCTAATGTGAAGTTGTTCCGGCTGTCACTGCAACAGCAGCGACTCCTCAAACTCAGGGGATATTTTCCTGTTTCTGCGGTTTTGCTGGTTAGAAAAGCGCTGATCGCTCATTGATAGGGAGAGAAAATGGAATAATTTGTAAGCTGACTCCCTCTGACTTTGACTCATCATGCTGTTTCCTCCCGTGAGGCTCATTAGGTCGATCTGCAGGATCCATGCATCCTTAAACGGGACACAGCCAGCCCCCCCAGTGGCTGCTCCCTCCTCACATGCTGATGGTTGGGCTGATTGCTTCAGCTTTGCTGCTCCTGCATGCTGAAGCATGTCATTGTGACTTTGTGCCAGCTCAGAGGAAAACAATGTGGCCGTGCAGCTGCTGATGAGTGATTGAATTTGTGTGTAAATAATCATTTACTACTAGATATTTGTAACCAATAATTATTCAGACTCCCTGCCACTTTCCCAGTCAGCCTAGAGGGCCACAACGGAAATGAGCGTGTGCGCTTTATTGTGTGTGTGTTATGACTGCCAAATACATCAGTCTGTCCATATCATGTGTCCGTGTTCCTTTGTGTTTCAGAGTTTCCTGGGGGGTTTGTTCGGGCCCGTTTGTGAGATAGACGTCCTGCTGAACGACGCAGAGAGCAGAAAGACAGCCGAGCTGAAAACAGAAGATGGGAAAGTTGAGAAACACTACCTGTTCTACGACGGAGAGTCTGTGTCTGGCAAGGTAAACTGAGTTTCCATCATTTATAAAGTGGGCTGCAGAGCTCCGCATGGTTCAGTAACAGGGTCCTACACACAGAAAGCATGATTTAAACTAGGTGTAATTTTCCTTATTAGTTTATAGTATTCAGTCTGCAGACAATGGACTAACCACTACGGCCATACCCTAGTCTATTTTGGGATCCTCTCCTTAACTGAGCCCAGTGGGAAATTAAGGTTCTTTTTACGTGTGTGCAAGATTTGCTCTGACTGTGAGAGGTAGTGAATCATCTTTGTTTCAGAGCCATGAATGTATCAGCTGATGTATAACTTTATGAAGTAGCACTGCAGTCTAACCAGTATTCTTTTTACAGGTGATGTTGGCCTGGTTGGCTGGTTACACAGTATATATTGTACATGTAACACAAGTAAATGCAGCACCAGCAGATATGTCATAACAATGTATAGCTCTTGTCCAAGATCATTTTAGTAGTTTTTCTCTGTCAAACTGAAATCTATTCAGTCTATTCTAAAGCTAAATATTGTCAAACTGTCATTGTGACAACGCGGCTTTTGGTCCATGTGATACTTGATCTCCTCAAATGTTTCCCGTCCAGGTGAATCTAAATGTGAAACAGGGAGGAAAGCGACTGGAGCATCAGGGCATCCGCATCGAGTTTGTTGGACAGATCGGTGAGCGTGATTAGAGTGGTGCATGTGTCATTCTCTGTTGTCACTCTAGTTTTTTGGAGAGTTGTTACTTATGAGTATGATGAATTCTTAAACATTTAAAACCTCTAAATTACCATTTTCTGCTAGCTCCATGAAATATTTGACTTCTTCATCTGTTAATCGAGTGCATTGGGCTTTCATAGCTGCACCACTGCTTGTAGGCTGTTGGCTTTCTCATGTGGCTAAAAGGTTTATCAGAGCATGTGGTCGTCATGTGCAGCCTGCCATAGTGGAGCTAAACCTTTGTCCAACTGTATTTGCAGTAGGAGGAGGGGAACAAGAGCAGTGCATGGAATCCTGTAATAAAGCTAGTGTGTAAAGCTTTTTGAAGTGTGTTTAAACTGTCACCATCCAGACTTCTAGCCAGTCTAAATCCACTCTGCTGTATTTCAGAGCTGTTCTCTGATAAAAGCAACACTCATGAGTTTGTGGACCTGGTGAAAGAGTTGGCTCTACCCGGAGAGCTCAATCAGAACAGAAGCTACGACTTTGAGTTCATGCAGGTGGAGAAGCCCTATGAGTCCTATACTGGAGCGAATGTCAGGCTAAGGTATATTTATCACACAGTTGAACCAGACTGCAGGTTTTATTGTTGTATCCATCTCATGGAGTTTATTTATGACTGTGCACATGTGTCTTACTCCCACTCGATGTTTTTGATGGACATCTAGTATCCAGGTTCAAACTCATGGCAGCAAACGCTTTTAATCAACTGGAGGGGGGCAGTGAGAGAAATTGCCTGCAGAGATCAATAAAAATGTTGCTGTTATTGGAAACAATAGTGCTTACATGTTTCGTTTTTTAACAGCTTAACTCTTTTTAAAAAACTTTTTCCATCATTTTATGTCAGTTAATCACTATTTATTAGTGGATAATTAAAGTAATTCTTAGCTGCAGCCCTCTGGTTTTAATCAGAATTGATTGACCACTGAAAATGATACTGACTAGTCAAAATATGATAAAACACATTGACACGTGAAGATAGAAAGGTCTCTCCCATCTCAGCTCTCTCAGCTCTCAGTCTTGTTATTACACGGTAGTCACACACTGATGCAGTGTTCAATAGTTGGATGACAGCATGCTCTGCATTGTCTCAGTCTGGCTCTTTAAGGTCGTAATGTCTGTGGCTCTTTCTCGCAGGTATTTCCTCAGGGTGACAATAGTTCGTCGTCTCTCAGACTTAGTGAAGGAATACGAGCTGATTGTCCACCAGTTGGCCACCTACCCAGACGTCAACAACTCGATCAAGATGGAGGTCGGCATAGAAGACTGTCTGCACATTGAGTTTGAATACAATAAGTCCAAGTAAGATCAATAACTTTTCTGTTGAAGTCTTTATTGCTTCCTCAGCAAACCCCAGATCCCAATAAGAGACGTCCACAAGTCAGTTTGAACAGCTTCTCCTGACGTGTGTCTTTATTAGATACCACCTTAAGGACGTGATTGTTGGGAAGATCTACTTCCTGCTGGTCAGGATCAAAATCCAACACATGGAGCTACAGCTCATCAAGAAGGAGATAACGGGCATAGGTAAGCATCTAAGGGAACCCATATGAGACACGGGGATGGTTGGTGTGAAGGGACCAGCAGCATGACTGCGCTGTGCTAACTCGATAGTTCGTCCTCTTTGAGCTTCCTCTAGCTGTAAAATGCTGTAGCTGGTTTACTCTCTGATAGAGACATCAGTCAGCTGTGCTCCACTTTGCTGTATTCAGTCCTACTCCTGTAATGGAATTGTTGTCCTACTTCTCAGGTCCCAGTACTACCACAGAGACAGAGACGGTTGCAAAGTATGAGATCATGGATGGCGCTCCAGTTAAAGGAGAATCAATCCCCATCAGACTCTTCCTGGCAGGTAAGTTGTCTTTTCTTCTCTTCGGCAAATTTTGACCTTGAAGTTCACTTTAAGTTTGAGAGGCAGCATATCACATCTTCTGTTTCCTTACAGGGTATGATATGACACCCACCATGAGGGATGTCAACAAGAAGTTCTCTGTACGCTATTTCCTTAATCTGGTGCTGGTAGATGAAGAAGACAGAAGATACTTTAAACAGCAGGTAACACACTAACGTAGTGTACTACATCAGTGAGCTCCAGCACACTGAGACACACAGTAATAATGAGTATTGTCCAGGTTGTGTGTGTGTGTGTGTGTGTGTGTGTTTACACAGATCTTGTATGGTTGTTTGTGTTGCACAAACGCACACGACACGGCTGCAGCGGGCATTTTAACTATCGGCCAATTCTTTTCGCATTTATTGCTGAAACACGTATTATTTATGGCAGAATTACACTTTTGAATTAGTTTGGAATAAAGCAGATGTTGATTCATTAATGCCCACAACATCTTCTGTCCACCTGGACCAAGCGCCGCAGAGGGAGGGGTGAGCGTCCCGGGAGGAGGGGGGAGGGCAGGGATCACAGCTTTCTACTTAAGGCTGCTTCTAGCTAATGTCCGGTCGCAAAGATTGGCTGGATGAAAGGGGACTCAGGCTGCCTAAACAACAGTCAGAGACCGTTTGTGTCCACATCTTTACAGAGCTGGCTCCATCTCAACGCTCCGTATCATTCAACTGCTACTGACAGAGGAAAATATACTTTTTAAAACAAGACGATAGTCGTGCAAACTATTCAATCTTTCATAATTAAGCGAATATTGGAAAATCATGGCCCATCCCTAATTACGTCTGCAGTCCACACAAATGAAGTGTTTCCCTTTCCTCCCATAGCCAGAGCTCCCTGCTCATCATCCAGCTCAAAGGGACCTTTGTCAGCTCTGCGGTTGTTGCTTGATTGAACAGTAAGAATTTTGTTTTTGAGTCAGTTAGACAATCAAACAATACCTCTAGAGCTGGCAAATGTCCGCCAGACAACCAGCTGGGTGACGAGGGCTGAGCCCTCGGAGCAGACGAGATGGAGGAAACCCAACATTTTGTAATAGTGAACAATCACTAAAGGCATCCTGTTGAGTTTTTGACCACTGTTACTAACAGTATGGAGCACTGTTTTTACAAGTGAACCTCTTCTTTTTGTATTGTACCATAGACATTGTACAAGCACACGAGGGTGGCACAATTTATATCCTGTCGGTGGTTTCATGTTTCATGACCAACAGTTGGTGGGACAACGCGACAGCATATGTAGCATTCCTGCATTCCTTTAGTTCTTGTTTTTCTCTCGTTTCTGGACTTTGTCGCATCTGTTTGTCCGACACTGTGATGATGATTTGGATTGCTAGGCTTGGTTTTCATGTATCCCTTACTCTGCCCCCGTGTTTAGGAAATTGTTTTGTGGAGAAAAGCTCCAGAGAAGCTGAGGAAAAGAAACTTCCATCAGCGCTACGAGTCGCCTGAGCCCCGAACCCAGCCAGTCACTGCAGAGCAGCCAGAGATGTGAGGGCAATGCCATGAACTGAATACACACACAGACACATCCCAACTCTTCACTGCTGAACAGCCAGAGGTGTGAGGGCTGCCCCACAGTCTCCCTGGACTGAGAAACGTCTGTATACATGAATACACATAGCATACCTTCAGACATCGCCTTCACCACGTCACAGCTCCAGACGTGAGCTGTCCGACCACCATCCCTCTCTCCCCCAGGATTGAAACACACTCGCATACGATCCAAATATAGGCTGAATGCTAAATGTCAAAGCAAGAGTGCAAATCAAACCGAACCAAGTAAGGAACCGTGAGGCAGCCTATTTGGTCTTGGCGTCTCAGTCTGCAAACACTAACACATCCAAGTCGTACACACAAGTGAAGCCATACAGTCTCAAGGTTGCTGAATGAATCATAAAACAGGAGCAAAGACAGGAAAGAGGAGACGGCAACAGACGACCACCACACCATTTCTAACCTTCATCAGGAGCTTCTTTTGATCGCATACTTGGACGGCAGTTATCCTGGACTTTCTCTGGTACCCTCCCTCCCGCACCCCTACAAAATGACGCTCCCTAGAGTCCAGCCAGAGTTGGAAGGTAGTCGTGACGCAGGGATCAACCTGGACGAAGGACACGAGGCTAAGCTATGAGTTCACACGTACACTGTTCATTCACAATGCCCCGAGTTCGAGCTACGATGATGCTGCTGTGCTCTCGTTCATCCATCCAGCTCCCAGTTGTTGTTAAGTGTGATGCAACAGTCCACAGGCTGCTCTTTCCAAGCAAATGCCTGCATAGTTTACAGCAACACATGTCCATCTTAACACGAATTAAGCCCTAAATTCCTTCTTCTAATGTTCTAAAAAATGAAAACGTACTGCACTCATTACACGTTTCCAGTTTCAGTCCACGTCTCATTTTACACAAAAAAAACCCTCTGATTCAGATGGACATCATCATTTCAGTCTTTATTTCATATTTTTTAAAAACCGTTTAGAGCTGCAAGTAATGTTTTTTTTTTCCCATTACTGATTAATCTGCAGACTGCCAATTGATTAATAGTTTATTCTATTAACGCCAGAAAAAAGTTACATTTGTCCATCACAATGTCCCAGAGACTTAAGTGATATCTGCATATTTCTTGTTTTTTCTAAAACCCCAAAAATGTCAACTTAGAATGACAAAATGCAGAGAAAAGCAGCTAAAACAATGAATCCGTCGTTAAAATGGTTGGTAATTTGTTTTCTGTTGATTGTTGAATTGGCAAGTTGCTGCAGCTCTGAAAGTATCATACACACATTTGTTGCTAATAGTTAAGAATCTTGAGCTCAATCCAACATCTCAGCCTCTTGTTAACATGAATGTTTGATGCAGTTTTCACTACCACAGGGTTGCCTCCAAATTTATCTGAAGATTCACTCTGTGCTTCTGAAGTCGATGCTTCTGTGGCACAAGGCATTTTGTTTCATCTTTAAAGTGCTGGTTATTTACGACTGATCTGATTTGGTGTTTGTCTTCCAAAGTTGTCACTGGTTCACCCAAATTACAGAAAAAGAAAAAAAAATATTACCAAGGCAGATATGTGGATTATCTAGATTATCAGGGAATTAAACGTCAGTGCTCCATTGACCTCCATTTTACTGGGGTGGAGCAAGAAAATTTCAGAGTAACATATGTCAAAACTTAGATATATTAAATCTATATTGCTAAATAGAAAATATGTTAATTTATAATTCAGGTGAACTGAACCTTTAAGTTCCTGTGTCAGGTGCTCTCCCTAAAGTTGATGTAAGGAAAAGATTTTCTTCATTCTCTTAAATTCAAAGCTTAAAAAACGGTTGAAAGTTGAGTAAAGATGTTCTGCTACTTCTACCTGAACAATGAATGTCCTGTCGCTGCCACACGAGTAACGGTTTCTACACACGTTTTAAATGATTCAATAGAAAAATGAAATGACACTAGCCATGATCAGCAGACTGTAGATTCACTGTTCTTGTCAGTTTCACTTTGTTTGTCATGGGGTGCTGCGCTTTCTGAGCCTATATACTAATGTTAATAACAGGCTCATGTCTGCTGCTGTAAGCACTGGAAGGGATGCAGTATGAATACACTGTAAAAATCCAACAATGTTCCACTGTGATGCTCAGACCGGCAGTTTTAAAGACACACACACACACACACACACACACACACACACACACACACACACACACACACACACACACACACACACACACACACACACACACACACACACACACACACACACACACACACACACACACACACACACACACACACACACACACACACACACACACAGTTCAGAGATGTTACCGGTCTTGCGTGTACATTGACTTTGCCCTTGAGCTCTGATCTGTGGCCAGTTTTGCACTTTCCCCTCCAATGCTTAACTTTGTTTAAAAGGGGCATGGAAGCTGAAACTAAACATCACTCAAGGACAACACCTCAGAAATCGCCTGTGTGTGTAATGAGTAAAAAAAAAAACTGTCATTTATATATCACTAAATGTTTTATTTGACTTATAAAGTACAATATCATGTTTCTTTTTGTCTCTTTGACATGCAAGCCATGCTGTCGTGTTACATGTTTCATTTCATAAACTTCTGAACCCTCGCATCCAAGGTTCAGATGTATTTGTTCCTTCACGCTAGTGCTGACATTGCAGTCTGGTTTTCTTTTGTTTGGGAACAGTGTCATTTATTTGCAAGTAACGGTTGCTTTCTTTCTGCCTGTTGGAAATATTTTCTATCTTTCTGAACACTGTACAGGTAGGGTTTGATTGGTGTACTTTACATACCTTCAAAGGTTATGACGAAACAGTTAAATGCCAAAACTCTGCTCCTGTCTTATCTACTGCATGTTAACCTTCTCACGGTGTCTATTCATGCCACTGATGTGTGAGTGTGTGAGTGTGTATGATAATGTGTATATACACCAAACCCAAATATATAGCTAAAATGAATCATGAATAAAGCAGATTTATACTGAATATCTTTTGAGCAGTCCTTATTTAAAAGATAATCATGATTTTTTTTCAGTTCATCAGGGACATCTCATGTTTTGCACAAATAATGCATTGATTATTCAACTTGGCTTCTGTGTGGAGAACATCCACAGGCTCCAGGTGCTGCCCAGCAGTGGTTAATGAAGAAGGACAGAGAGGCTTCACGTGCTTGATTCCCTCGTTGTGAATATTTTAGGTAGGTCTTCAAATGAAGTAGAAGGCACCATTGCACAGTACAGTATTATCACATCTCAAACTTTGATGGCTCATCTTCTGCCTGCAGGCGGTGGCACCTTGATCTAAAACCATCTTCACTGTTTGGAGACCACTGATGCTTTGGCCTGCTCTCCTAAAGCATTTACCATTTCCCCACCAGATTTATATTCCTGTAATAGTGGAGAAATTATTTTAGAACAGCATTTAGACCATCATATTTTCTGTGAGATAAAAATGAAATTAAATACAATATGAAAATTTTTTTGGTGGTTAGTCAAACATTTCTGTGTTTGAGAATGAAAAGCTTTTTCATCATGGCCTTTTATTAACAGACCTCATTTAAATGACCTAACAAAATTGCATATTCTGCAATTTCTGGAAAAAGGAGAGAAATGCAAAGTCAGTCAATGCCTACTGCACAGAGAAACACCAACATTTTGAATGTTTTTTTTTTTTGTGGCTAGCGATTTAGATAGTTTAAGATATAGAGGAGTCCGTTTATTTGCCTGTTTATATTGTGCTATTTTTGCTACACAATGTCAGGAGTAAAATTAAATTTCGGTCATAATCAATTCCATTTATGGATTTTAGCTCATTTAAGTGGGCAGCTATCGTTTTGGTTATGACTACAGGCCATGTTTTGCGCAATATCCATACAGGCACCTTTGTGGGCAGCTGAAGACCGACTGGTCCTGTCCCACGTTGTGTCAGAAGGAAGAGAGTTGACCGTCCTCTGTGGAAGTTGGTGGTGTTGTCATACATATTTAGACCCTGTGAGCAGCATGAAGCCACAGTAGCGCAGTGTTTATCTGTAGCCCACAGGAGCAGCTAACACCCGGGACCCCACCCCCCGCAGCGATGTCAGTAAACCGGTGTTTGTACTTGTTTTCTCGGCTTCATCGCCACATAAGCACCCGGACTGGCCGCATCACCGCCGGCAGCCGTCATGTGTCTCCAGGGTCTGGTGTGTTGTATGAACACCAGGCTGGTTCTGTGGTTTGCAGCAGAAATGTTTCCTCCAACCACTCTAATTCAAAGCCCCCGGACACCTCTCTGTTCGTTCCCGTGGCTCTGAAGATCGATTCCTCGCTGGACGGCAGCGTGGGAGCGGAGCTGACCCAAGCGCTGGATAAAAGTGAGAAAACCCACATCTGCTGCTCTCTGACTGTGGATGACCTGTGTGGTTGTGGGAGTATTCAGCACGTCACAAATGAGTTTGATAATGAACTTAAGCTGGTGCCGTCAGTTTGTGTGTTGTGCTGTCAGATGTGCAGCACATCAGTTGACGGTGTGCACTGTTTGCTGTCTGTCTGTGATCCAGGTGAGCTGCTGAAATGTCTGAACCGGTTTTATAAAAGGAAGGAGATGCAGAAGCTGGCGACAGACCAGGGCTTGGATGGTGAGAAATGACCTCACATCATGTCACTCTTGTCAATACATTGTGTTTCCTAATCTGTCCAGTAGTTGTCATGTAAGTCCTTTTCTCTGATATCTTTATACATAGATATATAGTGATAATGTATTCTTTAAACCTCATACAAATTAATTTAGCCTGAGCTGGCTTTTAACTTTGGCACGAGGTAGTGCATCTTTGTCTATTTTTCTCAAGGGTTGGGGTTTGGCCCCCGGCCCCTGCTGCCCACCGTTAGAAGTGTCCTTGAGCAGACACTGTACCTTGCATGATGGCTTACTGTCATTTGGGTGTGTATGTGTGTGAGTGGTTGAATTAGAGACGAATCATAAAGCGCTTTGCAGACAGTGGACCAAATGTAATGGAAACAGCTCATTCACATTCCAATATAGAGGAATTCAAATGTATATAGTCTTTATATAAAGCTTAAGTTGTGTCACCATACCCGTCCGGTCTAATTACACTGTCTGGGTTGACATCAGTGTGTACTAGCGTTCTAAGGATCTTCATGCTTCATGCCTGATGATTCAGTCCAACGTTTACTCTGTTAACAGACCTTCATGATACAAATGAAATCTAATAAGATTCCAGACTTTACTGTTAACAGAAAGTGAAGAGTCTCACATGCGCTGACGTCCTGCTGCTGGTGGAGAGCAGCTGGCCCCGAAAACTGGAGCCTGTGAAGTTGCTGATGTCAGAATGATGCTGCAGTCACTCAGCAGCAAGACTGACAGAAATCTACCCAGCATGCTTTGTATGGTGAGGCTTATGAGTGTTTTTTGTGTGTGTGTGTACACAGCTCGTCTGTTCCACCAGGCCTTCATTAGCTTCAGGAAGTATATCCTGGAAGCGACATCACTCCCCGCTGATCTGCACATCATCTTCAGTGACATCTGCTGCGGAGCAGGTTTGTCTGCTTTTAGATAAGACAAGCTGTCAGTAGGTAATAATAATGAGTGAAATTAAGCTTTTCATTAACTTTGATTTCCGTTGCACTCCAGGTCATATAGACGACATCTTCCCTTACTTTATGCGACATGCCAAGCAAATCTTTCCAATGCTGGACTGCATGGACGACCTGAGAAAGATCTCAGACCTCAGAGTCCCTGCCAACTGGTATGTATTGTAGAGTACCCCCCAACTACATGTGCTGTTTATACAGTATGTCTAATATTGGAGTGAACAGTCTGGTGCACCTTTACTTCCACCACAGTGGCTGGAGGTTTGTCTGTATCATAACTTGTGCTCGTGTTCATCAGGTACCCAGAGGCTCGAGCCATCCAGAGGAAGGTGTTTTTCCATGCCGGTCCCACTAACAGCGGTAAGACCTACCACGCCATCCAGCGCTACCTGGCTGCTAAGTCCGGAGTCTACTGTGGCCCCTTGAAACTACTGGCCCACGAGATCTTTGAGAAGAGCAACAATGCTGTGCGTATCTGTCTTCTCCTGTCGTCTGTTTAAAGTGTGTACATCAGTGTGTGATCAGAGGGAGCTGTGTGCAATCTGATAAACTGCCTCTAGTGTCGCACCCGAATCTCTAACTGAACTGTTGGTGGTCGAGTTGCGTAATACAAGAAGACAATATCTGATCCTTTTGATCCTTTTCCTCTACGAGTCCAACACTGTTAAAGTAGTGCAGTGCTGGATCAGTGGAGGTCTCTTTCTTAGTATTTTAGTTAGTCTCTTTTTTTTTGTGTCAACATCTTTGTGTACTTTTCAGATGCTATCTTTTATCTCTTCCTCCCCATGGCGCCCTGTTGACTGTTGGTGTGTGTGTGTGTGTGTGTGTGTGTGTGTGTATATTTGCAGGGTGTGACATGTGACTTGGTTACCGGAGAGGAGAGGACCTTCATGGACCCAGAGGGTCGAGCAGCCGGCCATGTGGCTTGTACCATTGAGATGTGCAGTGTCACCACGCCTTGTAAGTTAACACAACACAGATTCAGGCACTGATGAAAATTATATTTGAGTTGATAAACCAGAAGATGACTTTTTTTTTTTTTTTTTTTTGTCTGTCTGACTTTAGATGAAGTGGCTGTAATTGATGAAATTCAAATGATCAGAGATCCTTCTAGAGGCTGGGCCTGGACCAGAGCTCTGCTGGGTTTGTAACACACACTCAAAAACGTGCTCAATATTTGCAGTTGCTAGTAACATTCATGATAATCAAGCAATTTTCACATTGTTCCACACACAAACTCTATATTCTCAGGCAAAAACGTACACGGTCGCCTCCACCAACCCTGATATACTCTAATTTTGCCTGTGAGTGTTTTGAATGATGATGTTTCTTTGTGTTTGAGCAGGACTCTGTGCGGAGGAGATCCATGTGTGCGGGGAGTCTGCAGCCATAGACTTCATCAGAGAGCTGATGTACACCACAGGAGAGGAGGTGGAGGTGAGGCTGTAATGTGTGGTGCAGCAGGGAGAGAGGAGTGTCTCTGATACTTATTAACGCTTTGTAGCCATTATGTTCTGGTGACCTCTGTCCTCTCTCTGGCCCTCCATTCCTTTCTCTCTCTTAAGGTCCACACATACAAGCGTTTAACTCCGTTCACAATCCTGGATCAGGCCGTGGAGTCGTTGGACAACTTGAGAGCAGGAGACTGTATTGTTTGCTTCAGCAAAAATGACATCTACTCCATAAGCAGACAGATCGAGGCCAGAGGACTAGAATGTGCTGTGATTTATGGAAGCTTACCTCCGGGTGAGTTCACCTCTAATTGCTTTTCAGAAGGATGCATAGATGGACAAGATGCTCTATTTGTTAAAATGTTCACTGACTTTAGCTCAACCCCAGCTTTTGTTCAAAAACATCAAAGAAATCTAAGAAGAGTCAAATTTTTGAGTTTTTGTGTTGCAAAAAGGTATGTAAATAAGCTGCAGACTGTAACAGACCAAGCTCGGTTGTTCTGTGATTTACAGGCACCAAACTGTCACAGGCCAAGAAGTTTAATGACCCTGATGACCCCTGCAAGATCCTGGTTGCTACAGATGCTATTGGAATGGGCCTCAACCTGTACGTACATCATACACACTGCATCACTGTCGGTGTCTTCTTCCTTTTTTCTCAACAAAAATAATCTGAAAAGACATAATAGGATGATAGGAGTCTTGTTTGCCTGCAAGTTCACCATGCACCACTAGGAGCCACCAAAGTCACAAATTCTGTAATCCTACACTCAGAGGCTGTAACAAAAACCTAATCCTGAGTAGAGGTGTAATGGTCACATTTACCCTTTTGTCTGTCATTTTCCCCTCTCTCTCTCTCTCTCCAGGAGCATCAAACGCATCATCTTTAACAGCCTGGTGAAGCCTAATGTTAATGAGAAAGGGGAGAAACAGATGGAGACCATCAGCACATCTCAGGCTCTGCAGATTGCTGGACGTGCAGGGAGGTCAGTCACATGTTACTTATGTTACCTTCATTCAGGGGGAGTAAAGGTGTTAACAAGCCGTTTTAAAGGTCTCTGTCGTCTGTCCAAGGTTCTCCTCCAAGTTTAAAGAGGGAGAAGTTACCACCATGCACAGAGATGATCTGCCTGTTCTGAAAGAAATTCTGAGCCACTCCATAGACCCCATAGAGGTGATCATTTACACACACACACACACACACACGGGCTGAGTGTGAAAAACCCAGCTTCACTGTGTGACCTGTCAGCACATTATGGCGAACACATGATGTTCCAGATGTTTACCTCCTCGTCTGCCTCAGTCTGCAGGTCTCCATCCTACAGCAGAGCAGATAGAGATGTTTGCTTATCATCTCCCTGATGCTACACTGTCAAACCTTGTTGTGAGTATCATCGCCATCTATTCATCAATTCTCCCACTTCTATGTATGAAAGCAGCGGTGTGTGAAACGCAGTGAAGGCTGCTGTACACTGTTTATATTATCCGTATATTTTGAGCTTGAGGATTCTGAAGGTTTTCCAGAGGTTTTCTGTTTTAAAAAAAAAAAAGGATCAAAATTGACACTAGAACCAGAGACACTGTCTTTTTTTCTTACACACATTATTCTTCGTTGTCAAAACCTTCAGCCTTCATCACCCACAGCGTAACTGTTATCATGTTAGCCAAGTATAAAGCTTTGGTCATGTGATATGATAACAACTGAACAGAACTATCCTGCCATGAAAGCCATGACGTGTGTAGATTCAAGATTTTTTTTGTCAAATGAGTTTGTGTCCCCGGTACAGCCTGGTATGTGTCGTCCACATTCTCATACTGTGCAACACTTTTTAAACTCATCTCAAACTTGCTCTGCTTGATCTAAGACTACAGGGCAAGAAAAACGGCAGCAACTGCCATCTTTGCAGTTTGACACGATGATTTGTTTAAGTGACACACACGTCCCTTTTTGAAACAGGGCTGTTCATGAAGAGATGTATGCCGCACAGTCCCCTACTGAAGCCAGCGGGAGCACTGCTGATGTCTTGTAGTTTGCTTTAACACTTTCACACTGCAGCCTCATCTGTCCCCTCTGACAACCTTGGTCACTCCTCTCTCTCTCTCTCTCTCTCTCCGCCTCTGTCTCGCAGGACATATTTGTCAGCCTCTCTCAGGTGGAAGGCGTGTATTTTGTCTGCAACATCGACGACTTCAAGTTTCTGGCTGACATGATTCAGCACATTCCGCTCAACCTGAGGTCGCGCTACGTCTTCTGTACTGCTCCCATCAACAAGAAGCAGCCTTTTGTGTGCACCTCTTTCCTGAAGGTGAGCAATGAGTAAAGCTGGGATGAAGGTTGATGAGCAGTGGCAGCACTGAGGGGAAGGTAAAGATGGTTGGAGGTGTTGGGGTCAGACAGAGGTGGATCAGTGAAAGACCAAACAGAACAGCTGGTGTGTAATCTCTCTCTTTTGAACTTTTCCTCCTCACTTTTTCTGCAAGGAGGGGTGGATACTTTTTCTAGGCACTGTACTTTTGGCCTCTGGCTTAATGACTTTATCATTGTAATAAAACAAGATTAGCTCCAGAATTAAATGATTGTCCTCAACAAGTAACCTTTGAGCTTCTGGGCCAAGATGTAACTCCTGTTACTGTTGTTGTTTGATAAGATAAGTTAAGATCAACTTTATTGATCCCGAAGGAAATTATTTTGCCAGAGTACAATACAAAAGTTGAAGCAAAGATGTGTGCAAAGGAAACTTCTTTATTTAATGGTTCTAAGTGGTCGTAGTTTTGAGTAACATGTCACATGACATGTATCATGTCTTTGTCATGAGAGGACTATATGTACTCACACTCATATAGACTCATCTAATACAATGATGCTGCTCAAGACAACGCTTCAACACATTTCTTTCCATTTGTTCGTCTGTCAATCTCTGCATGCCGTGCTGTACTTACAGTTGTGATTTGAATCTTGTTTCCCTCTCAGTTTGCTCGTCAGTTCAGTCGAGACGAGCCCCTGACGTTTGACTGGGTCTGCCGCCATGTCAGCTGGCCTCTGGCTCCACCCAAAAACATAAAAGACCTGGTTCACCTGGAGGCGGTTCATGATGTGTTAGACCTTTACCTCTGGTTAAGGTAACTTTATATTTCCAGTGGTTTGGTGTAATCATATATTGGTTGTGTCTTAAACCTGCCTGTTAATGTCTGTCTGTCTGTCTGTCTGTCTGTCTCTCTAGCTACCGTTTCATGGACATGTTTCCAGACACGGCTTTTGTTCGAGAAATCCAGCAGGAACTTGATGATATCATCCAACAGGGCGTCCGAAATATCACCCGTCTCATCAGAGCCACTGACCCAACCGTCACTGACCCCCTGCAGGCCCAGGGCAGTAGACGTGGTCATACTGGAACTGCCAGCAGGAATTATTTGGCCAGCAGCAAAGGCCAAAGGGCACAAATGGGCCCGGGAGAGATGATGGACAGCCCTCTGGCTAGTCGTCTGGTGAAAGAGGGGCTGTTGACTCCTGACCTGCTGCAGCAGCTGCAGAGGGAGTGGTTGATGGGTCAAGAGCAGGAAGTCACCTATCAAGGGGATACACAGAATCACACAAGGGACAACAAGGGGAAAAGGAAAAAGAAGAAATGAAGAGGAAAACAATTACGCGTTAGTCAGTGTAGATGATTAATGCTGTTCCCATGGAGATCAATAACTCACACAACCCTTGGATAACATCTGGCAGTTTGTTAAATTTTGGGGGATGAGAAGCAGATAATGGGATCTATGCACCTTTGGAGCGCTTAAAGTATGATCACAAGCTCTCAGCTGTAAGCTGAAAACACCAAAATGGGACGTCTGGACAAAAGCAGTGGTTTGGTTATGAGCATGTGAGATTCTCACCGGGTTTTCTTCCGACCTACAAATGCACAAACTGTAACTTGTGCTGGACAATGATTCTTGTCAATGTACATGCATATCCTTACTGCTCTCTTAACCCTGCTGAGGGATCGGGTTCCTTATGAGAGATTCTCCCATTTCAGTGTGAGCATAAAATGACTCTCTCAGAATCACAGTGGAAACTGGAAAGCAGCAGTTGAATTAGCTCAGCAACACACTTGTCTGACATCACCCAGCTTCGGCTTCCAAGGACACATGATGGGTTCTTGTCTCCCACAGTTCTACCCTGCAAACAGACGAGCAGCATGTGTGCCAGTGTGTCACAAATGCTGTTTTAGAAGCACTGTGATTAGGAACATTTTAAAATGCACTGTGTGTGTTTTTGCAGGACAGGAATTGGTTTATTTTTATCTTGCTCAGTAGACTCAAATATAAAACCTCAGAGCAGCATGAGTTATGCCTCCAATTTAGTAGGATCCAACTTTCAGTGAAACTAATCTGAAATAAACTGCAGTTTCTGTAAACACTCTGAATAGATTGAATTGAGCGTCGCCCTGTCAGTGTCTACATAGACGATATGCCATATTTTTTTTTCCTATTTGTGTATTAAAATCTGTGTTTTAACAGGCTTGGCTTCTTGTTTATATTATGCAGCTCACACCAGGGAGTAGCAAAATCATAAAACAGGTCACTTGGTTGAAAGACAGTTGGCATAATTCAATCAGACCTGTCCTATGTGATTCTTCAATGAAACAAAGAGCTCTAAATAGATTGAATCATTACAAAACACGAGTCATGAGTTAATGTACTACAGGGAGTAATCTTAAGTCATCAGACTGTTCACCAGCCACAGTCAAACTGTGTCAGTGAAGAGGCACAAGGTAGAACTACGGACACAAGCATCAGCGACCACGGTCCCGCTTTTGGATGCTTGTTTCTTATTTAATTGACAAGCAAAACTCTTGATTTCCTTTTAAAATAATGACTGTGGTCGTTACTATATGCTGATGATGTTGACATATTTAAATCTACACTCTATCTTGATAAAAACGGTTTGGCTTGTGTGACTGAAACAGATTTGATGTATTGATTGACGCATGACGTAAATTCGATTTTTTTGTTTGGAGAAGTCGAAGTGATGTAGGAATTACAGACAATTTTGAAAATGCAAGGTTGATTATTACAGCATTATCTTGAGATCAGTGAGTATCATTTTATGTGCCTGTGTAGCTGAATTTGCAACCCACTTTTGGTCTTTCAGGTTTTGAATAATGAGAACAAGAACAGTTATGGATGTTGCAGACCAACCAGCCTGTATTATTCTAATAGCATAGTATGCTATTTTCCCTTTTGTTTTAAGGCACACGTTCTTTTAAAGTGTCGGAAGGTTGTTAAAGTCATTTTATTCCACGGTATCATAAATATTCTTTATCAGCTGTCTTGCATATATCATGTGCACCATTTTATTAGTTTTTTTCACTTCCACAAATTCCAGCCTCGTGTTTCATAGCTTTGAGAATGTTGGGATCTCCACTTCAGTGTATGATAATGTTCTGTGGGTTTGAGCCATGTTTGGCTGCACAGCATGAGTTTGTAATAAGCTTCTATCTCATTCCTTCAGGTGTTTGTCTACCTGTCTACCAAGCATTCTATTTAGACTTATTCTCTTGTGTTTTCATTTGGTATCATTAGGTTAACAGATGATATTGTCTTCACAGTTATGGGGCCAAGATAAGTCACTGCTAATGCATTAAATCATATCAAAACATCAGTGAAGAAACTCCAGAGACTAAATGAAAGTCAGTAGAAGACTGGGTGAGTGGCAACACAGAGGAAATGATGGGAGAAAGGGTTTGGCTTGTTAATCATTGATTTAGAGCAGAGGTTGGTCTCTGCTCAGTGGACTCAGAGCAGGACAGGAGGAAGGAACAGACTCCCTGTAACTGAACATGTGAATGTGTTTCCCATCAACATTACATTTGAGTGTGTGCAGTCTAATCGCGGTAATCGAGTTTTCATGGTGGTGAGCGTTCCACATCAAGATGTTTGCTGTTCATCTTGTTTCCTTCTTCTTCTCCAAACTCCAGGAGGACCCCACAAAGAAGGTAAGAGCTGCTCCTCAGCGGTACATGACACACACAACTTCAACTCAACTTTTCTTCCAGCAGCAGTGATTCTCAGCCAAAAAGACTAATTGATATGTAGTATGCTACTAAAACATTCTAACTGAAAAGAGAACTCTTTCTTTATTATTGAGGATTATTATTGGGAATTTATAATTGAATAAAACAGCCTGGTTACACTTTGAGCAGCATCCAAATCACATTTCGTTGTCTTAAGAACATAATTAGTCACTTTGCAATTTAAATCCTTTGCTAAATTCCCATGCAAAACCTAAAGTGCTGTTGCAGCAATTAGTTAAAAGGTAAAAAAAAAAAAAAAAGGTTAATATTATCGAAGGATAATTTCAAAAAGACAAATCGTGATGTTTGTATCCAGCTCTTGACCTTCTGAAGTTTTGAGGACGTGCCTACTACCATGTAAAAAGGCAGTAGACAGTAGATAGTATAGTAAGATGGTCAAGGAGCCATAACAATGAGTCACTGAGTCACCTTTCACCTTTTCCTGAGCAATGATTAACATCTTCCCTTGGCAGTGTCAGTCCTCCTCTGAGTGTAGGTGGGATCAACACACACTCTCCAGACGAACTACAGACACTCCCATCAGGAATAGTGAACACTCAAACACAAACACAGACACAGAGTGACACCCAGCCGGGCACACGGCCAGGGGGGCCTTGATAATCTGATCATTTAGTATACAAGGTGGGGGCTGAGCCTGAGAAGGTTTTTAGATACATTTTGTGATGTTTTACTTCCCAACTATGTTAAATCCTTTGAGTTTGCATCTCGTTTCTTCAAACTTAATAGCAACTATTACCTTTCATTCCGAGTCATTTTGACACTTTATTCCACTATGTTTGTGAGTGAAGTGTGAGTGATGTGAGTTTAGGACATGCTGCTGCACATGTAAATGTTTGGCACACTTTCAGGATAAAATAGATGTACAAAATCTATAATTAAATGTATCTTATTTTAGTGGGCCTATCATGTGATGTGGTGTTACACCCAGATGATATAGAAAATCATTTTTAAAACATCAAAGGATGAAAGAGTGTGTGATCCCGTCCAAAATGTTCCATAACTTGCCTGTGAGGAAAAAAGCTGCTTTACATGTGATTGACAGAGGAAAGGAGATGAGCAGAGGAGACAGAGAGGTTTGTAACGCCTCTGTCTCTCTCTCCTCCTCTTCACTCCTCTCCCCAGTGTTTATTACATGTTGTGGTTTAGCTCTGTGTCTTCTCTGTCTCACTAAAGTTCTGTCAGTGGGAAATAAATCAGTATGCCTCATCACATGCGTGCGTTCTTTCTCTCTCTCTTTTATTTAGGTGGACAGGTTCCTGTACGCCATGCGTCTCCATGACGACCAGCTAAAAGACATCTCAGCTCATTTCCAGGCTGAAATGACGAAGGGGCTTTCGTCAGAAAGCAACGCCGCAGCAGCAGTGAAGATGCTGCCAACACATGTCCGCTCCACTCCTGATGGAACAGGTCACTTACATAAATGGTTTTCAAACTTTTTATGCTGTTGTGTGTGTCAGTGTACTTTGGAGAAACGTACACTAAAGTACATGTGATATATTTTTGCCTCTTTCCTCCACTCCTACAGAGAAAGGACAGTTTCTGGCGTTGGATCTTGGAGGCTCCAAGTTTAAAGTGCTCCAAGTTAAAGTGAGAGAGGGCATGGGGATTAGGAGGGGAGGAGTGGAGATGGAGGAGAGGACCTACCCGATGCAGGAGGAGCTACTCATTGGGAGAGGAACAGAGGTACGGAGCAGAGAAGGGGATAGGAAGAGTAAATAGGAAACATTGGCAGTGAAAAGCAGAAAAAAAGGAAAGGTGGAATTCTGGAGGGAACAGAAAAAGCATGCAGGAGCTCCATGAAGTAGAGGGATTTGAGGAGGGTGCAACAACAGAGAGGAACTTCATGAAATAAACTATAAACAGCCTTCTCCACCCTCTTTTTGACGGTCTTTCGCTCTTCTCTCGCTCTCTGATCTGTCTGTAGCTATTTGACCATGTGTCAGAGTCTCTGAAGGACTTTCTGCAGGAGAAGAACATCAGTTTGGAGAAGAAACATCCTCTGGCTTTCACTTTCTCTTTCCCCTGTGAACAGTCCTCCTTGGATCAGGTACAGACTCTAAATCCACCGCTCTGGTTTTCATCATCTGCACCTGCAGTACATGTTGCACTGCACATTTCCTCATTATTTTCTCTCTCTGTAGGGCCTATTGTTAAGCTGGAGTAAGAACTATCGGGTTCGAGGCCTTCAGGGTAAAGATGTGGTCCAGGCCCTCAGAGAGGCTGTTGACAGAACTGGGGTAGGACACCTGTACATTATATATAAGCTAATATTCCCTTACCTGTATGACCCACAAACTATCTTTCATTTAGCAGACAGGCCCATAAATGTACTAAGACATGGCTTTTGATGAGGAGCTCATTCTAGACATGTAGTTGATGTTATTTTAACCTCATGTATCACTGTGACTCACTCTGCAGGGCATGGATGTGGAGGTGTTAGCCATGGTTAACGACACTGTAGCAACCATGATGACCTGCGGTTTTGATGACCCGTACTGTGAAGTAGGACTCATCATTGGTGAGTCCATATAATCAGATTCACACATTTCATTGTTCCTGTTCCGGGATGCTTCTTCGCAGCCAATCCACACTTAAGATCATAACCTTCATCCTTCATCACCTTCTGAAATATCAGGAAAGCTAGAAATTGAAAATAGAAAAATGCCAAATTTGGGCATAAGTTGATGTTCACTGTTTCATAAACTTCTACTTCAGGATGTTGGTGTGCACCTTTAGTTAAATTGTTTCTCCCTCTAGTGGTTTGTTGTCTTAATCCATGTGTGTGAGGGAGTGTGTGTTTTGTGTGTGTGACATTTAAGCCATTTTGACTCAACTATTTTGAGTGGGTTAGGCCTTCATTTTAAGATTAGTTTAGCTGTTACACCTTTGTGATGATTTAAAAACAGGAAATGAATGTAACCACAGTGAGTTTCCTGTATGTCTGTGTGTTTAGGCACTGGCACCAATGCGTGCTACATGGAGGCGCTTCGTCACGTTGACCTGGTGGAGGGAGACGAGGGCAGGATGTGTGTGAACACTGAGTGGGGAGGCTTTGGAGACGACGGGGCACTAGATGATTTCATCACTGAGTTTGACAGGGATGTTGATGCAGCCTCCCACAACCCCGGAAAACAAATGTGAGGAAAGCAGCTTTGCCTTTTCGCGTGATATGACATGATGTGGCACAGCATGTGTGACACTATATGATCTTTAAAGCCTTCTGTTTCTGTCTTTCCCACAATTGTAGCTTTGAGAAGATGGTCAGTGGGATGTATCTGGGTGAGTTAGTGAGGCTGGTTGTGTTAAAGATGGCTAAACTTGGACTGCTGTTTGATGGAAAAGTATCTGTTGCCCTGAGGACTAAAGGGAAGATAACCACTGCACATGTGGCAGCCATGGAAGAGTAAGTTATCTGTGTGTGTGTGTGTGTGTGTGTGTGTGTGTCACATGCCCTCGGTGTAAAAACAAACGATATCTGATGTCTGTATATTTCAGGTACAAAAATGGTCTGAAGAACACCAAAGACATCCTCACAGAGCTTGATATGACCCCATCGCCTGATGATTGTGCTGCTGTTCAACATGTCAGCACTATAGTGTCCTTCAGGTCCTCAAATCTGGTGGCTGCTGTACTGGCTGCCATCTTGACTCGAATTAGGCGAAACCGCAGTTTGAGGACACTTAGGATCACTGTCGGTGTGGATGGAACTGTGTACAAGACACACCCACAGTAGGTTATCATGGTCCACCAAATATCGTCTTCATTTGCCAGCGATGCACATTAATAGGCCAAAGTAGGAAAATGAACGTTATTAGTAACACATGTGTTTCTCTTATTTTGGCAAGTCAGAATATTTGCTGTGAAAAAGGCCTGTTAGGAAATGAACAGGGAGAGTACAGTCTTTAGATATATTCACTTTTTATCCAAAGTCAGTGCACGTTTGGCCAAATTCACATACATACATACATGCACACACACATATATATTATTTCTTAACTCAACTTACAACATTATGCCAGACTTCCACATTGCAAAATAGTGATAATAATGATAATGCTGCAACTGTTCGAGAATCCCGACCAAGGTGAAACATTAGTCTCCTTCTTTTCCAGGTATCCCAAACGTCTCCATAAAGTAGTGCGTCGGTTGCTTCCTGAGTGCCATGTCAGGTTTGTCCTCTCGGACAGCGGCAGCAGCAAAGGGGCTGCCTTGGTGACAGCAGTCGCCCAACGACTGGCATCACGGAGGAAACAGGTTAGGATGCTGTGTGTGTGTGTGTGTGTGTGTGTGTGTGCACATTTTGTCTTCACTAACGGCATCATATGTGGTATTGTACACTATCTCTCCCTTGCATTCCAGGTGGATGAGATACTGTCCCCGTTCAGACTGAGCCAGGAGCAGCTCCAGTTGGTCAAGGACAGGATGAGGATGGGGCTGGAAACAGGACTGAAGAGTAAAGGCTCCTCTACCATCAAGATGCTGCCTTCTTTTGTGTACCGCACACCTGATGGCACAGGTCAGACACGTAAATGAAAAACACAATGAGCAAATGTGTTGTCATACCTCCAACCAGAGAGTCAATCTCTTTTTATTCTCTCATTTGGTTTTAATTCAATTGTTTTTCTAGAGCATGGAAAGTACCTCGCCTTGGATCTGGGAGGAACAAACTTCCGAGCATTGCTGGTGAACTTTAAAAAAGGCTCGCAGCAAAACGCACGACTTTACCATAAGATCTACACCATACCACTGGAGATAATGCAGGGCACTGGAGAAGAGGTAGGACATTTTGTTGGAGCACTTGGTTTACTGAAATATTGACGACAAGCTAACAAATACCTCGATTACTGAGCAAAGAACCTCATTACACGCAAGACGCCCTTCAGAAGTGGAAGGTCAAATTCATTTTCTTAAAAAACATGACAGAAAGTCAAATACATGCTTGGCCCGTTCTCACTCAAAAACTTAATCTGTCTCTAGCTGTTTGATCATATAGCGCAGTGTGTTAGTGACTTCCTGGACTACATGGGGATGAAGAACGCTCATCTTCCTGCAGGCTTCACCTTCTCTTTCCCCTGTGAGCAGACAGCTATTGATACTGTAAGTGTGGACATCAGAGTGTGAGTCTTTGGCTTGTTACAACCAGAGAAAACTCTTTTATCCATATACAGTAAAATACACAGTAAAACACACATACAGACAACTATAAAGACACAAAAAGGAGAAACATCAATTTTTCAACCTTTTGTAACCATATTGAACCTTTGTATCTCTGAAGGGCACACTGGTGAGCTGGACCAAAGGCTTCAAGGCCACAGACTGTGAGGGACATGATGTTGTTAACATGCTAAGGGAGGCCATCAAGAGACGCAACGTGAGTGAGAATAAAACAGAATAGAGTCCCCTGTGTTTCACCGTGAAATTAACACAAATTATGAGAACAAATGATCTACATGTCTTTGATAGAAGTCCAGACTCTATATCCTTATGTAGGGAACATTACATTACAGTGCATGTTCTTGGATGCTGAGTCATCTAAATCCTTAAATCCTCAAGAACTCAGCTTTAACAGAACAGCAATTAAAAACACACGTGTATGTGTGTGTACTTATGAGGACATATTCTGCAATAATCGTACTACAAAGTAGCACCGGTTAGTAACGTGTGTGTGTGTGTCTGTGTGTGCACATGTATGTTTGCAGGAGTTTGACTTGGACATTGCAGCCGTAGTCAATGACACGGTTGGGACCATGATGAGCTGTGCCTATGAAGACCCTCAGTGTGAAATTGGACTGATTGCCGGTATGTGACCCCATGTAGTGATGACATGTAGTTATGATGGTGAATTTTATGATTTGGGTCTAGAAAAAGCTCATTCAGGGGTTTGTGTATGTTTTGGTTGCCACAAGCATGTTGCTAAGTAAACTGGATTTTGTCTCAAGCTGCGTGATCCCTTTTCACAGGAACTGGCACCAATGTTTGTTACATGGAGGAACTGAAAAACATTAAGAAGATTAAACAAAAAGGAGAAAAGAAAAGAGAACAGGGGACCCCTGAAGAACAGGAAGTTATGGTATGAAGCGCTCACAGTGTTTATTTTGTCAGTGAGCTGGGGTGATTTAAAGTTCCACTGATTTTTGTTTCACTGATTTTTGATTATTTGTTTGTGCTCTCAGCAGGATGATAGGACAGAAGGAGAGAAAATGGAGGAGGATGCTGAGATACAAAAGATGTGTATAAACACAGAGTGGGGGGGTCTGGGTGATGATGGCTCTCTGGACGACATCATCACACCTTATGACATTGAGGTGAACCAAAACTCAGTGAACCCTGGAAAACAAAGGTTAGAGACACTTGTCCTGCGGCGGCCTCTGGATGCTCCCTGCTCGCTCATCAAGCACACAAACCGAATGTTATCTTGTGGTTTATCCTCGTATGTGTCTCAGGATTTCAGCACAGTAACTCAGTGTCTCTTTGCATATGTGGAGATTCCTACACCTGTGTATTGTTTAAGCTACATATTAGTATTACGCATATACGTGTGTCTCATTTTCCAGGGATTCTGTGTGTTTTCTGATTGACCGACAGTCTCAGTGGATCTAACACATAACATGTTTCTGTGTGTACATGCAGGTTTGAGAAGCTGACCAGTGGGATGTATTTAGGAGAGGTTGTCCGTCAGGTATTATTGGATTTAACCAGAGGAGGTCTGCTGTCCAGAGGACATGTCACTGAAGCTTTAAAGACACCTGGAATATTCCAAACCAAATACCTGTCACAAATAGAGAGGTGTGTGTGTGTGTGTGTGTGTGTGTATCTGTACATATGACAGCATATACTCTAACTAAGTCACCCTGAATGATCTCTGGAGTATTAATAAAGGTTGAATGAACTGTTTGGCTGTATTTTCCTGACGTGTGTGCCTGCGTTGTCTCCCTCCAGTGACCGCCTGGCTCTACTGCAGGTCAGATCTATTCTCCAGCAGCTGGGGCTCGACAGCACCTGTGATGACAGCATCATTGTCAAAGAGGTAGAAGAGCAACACTCATGTCTGTAGGCAAACTTTAGCCAACTGTCAGACCAGTGTGCTTCTGAAGTAGAATGCTGTAATCTACTCCAATCAAAGTGTGTGTTTTGCTCTGTACCTGACGACTATGCAGGACAAACACTTTGACATTTTCAGCAATTGTTTTTGATATTTTCACATATACATATCTCACATATATTATTACTCTACTGGCTCCACAATGTCAGACGGCTTAACTTTTCATCAACTGACTATTACACACAGTATGTGCAGGACCAGTAGTCTTCTTGCCGACATGCACTGCAGCCATACTTAATATTATTGGTTACACCTGTACTTTTCTCATTTTGACAATGCGTCATAATGGCATAGTAGTAAACTACAGGGGGTGCATTTAGATGACAATTTGACTTTCCCTCAAAATGTTTGAACCTTGTAAAATGAAGCATTTAGATGAAAAATAGCATCATTTTGCAACTCTACAGCCTATTTTTTTGTCTCAAATGCCAGACAGAGGTTAAGAGTTTACATTTTTAAACACCACGATGCTCAAAAAATCATGTTCTCTGTTGCAACTGCACTCTGAGATTCAATAAGATTTTTTTCTTGTGTTTGAGAAGTGATATGATCGTGTTTGGCTCAGCAAACTGTGGCACCAACAGTCTGTTAAGTGTTGCAACAACGATAATGGTTTCATTGTCGTACAGGTTTGCGGAGCAGTGTCACGGCGTGCAGCTCAGCTGTGTGGGGCAGGAATGGCGGCCGTGGTCGATAAGATGAGAGAGAATAGAGGACTGGCCCAACTGAACATCACTGTAGGGGTGGACGGGGCACTCTACAAACTACATCCACAGTGAGCTATCTTTATTTGTTCTAGCTGTGGTGTGCTACTGGTGCAAAAAAGGACTGTTGAATGAAATGTTTTGTTGTTGGTGATTGAATTCAAGAGACACTTTTACTCTTTTACTCTTTATTTTACTTCCTCTTCCAATTGGCCTGACATTTTGTTCTTCTGCTGCTGCTGTTTCTAGTTTCTCTGGAGTCCTCCAAGAGACTGCCAGAGTTTTGGCTCCTCAGTGTAACGTGACCTTCTTGCCATCAGAGGAGGGCAGCGGGAAAGGTGCTGCTCTCATCACAGCCGTGGCCAGACAGAATCAGGGGATGTAACTTCACATGACTGGACATGAAATATTATTTTTCTGATCATTTGAAACACCCAATCCCCTCAGTGCTGCTGCTCTCGTCACGACAAATGTCTTGTATTGGTCTGGGACAGCTCCAGACGTCATATATCACCTCAGATCCAAATGGATTCATTTCCTTTCACGTGACAGCAGGGAACTTCAACTTCAACTGGGCATAACACATGTAAAGGTTTTCACTGCATGATCCCTCACAGGCTTCCCACCCATGAACATAGCCATTTGGGCTGCATTGTGCATGCACCCAAGATGGAAGCACTGAGCCCAGGGATTACATTTTGTTCCCCAGTAATATTTGAAGAACTGGATTCCAGTTCCAACAAAGATTGTCGACCCACTATTCAGCATTAAACAAAGCATTTCTTATTTATCGCTACTGAATTTCTAAATAACATATGACAATCCCATCAAAAATATTTGCTTCTTAATCCATATTTAAACCAAAGTCTTCCGCTTTCCAGTCAGTTCCTGAGTCAGCCGTGGGAGAAGTCTCACACCTACAGCTGCATGGTCACATGCTAGTGTTAGCCTTGCACTGATTAGACTCTCTGCCTTTGATACCAGCGCTGAGTGGTTGGTCTCGGAAAAGACGGAACACACATATCACAATTCACACCCTGCAAACTACCCAAGGTTAGCACTTTACTTGAGACCAAACAAGAATGTTAAACGCAGCCATGGCAATTGTAATGTAAGACTGGTAATGTGATCAAACTGTACACATGATGTGACTCTGTGAAGATTATAATTGAACATTATACATTATAATTGTCTCTTCTATTCTGCTCAAACATTCATCCACACTGCCTCCTTACACCATTCACTGACTGTGTCACTGTATTTTAAGTCTTGCTTTGTAACTTTTACACATTAATTTGTATCAGTTATTTGGTAAATAAATTCTTCAGTTCTTGGAACCAGTTGATTCCTTTGAAATAATTGTATGTGTGTGTGTGTGTGTGTGTGTGTGTGTGTGTGTGTGTGTGTGTGTGTGTGTGTGTGTGTGTGTGTGTGTGTGTGTGTGTGTGTGTGTGTTAGTCAGCAGTATCTCAGTATTGATGAAGGGCAGGAGGAGGATTGGAATGCCTCTGAGCACATTTCCCAACAATAAAACTCTGTTCTGTCATTCTGGACCGACTCTGTTCTTGTGATCGCTTGTCTCTGTCTGTCTGTCTGTCTGTCTGTCTGTCTGTCTGTCTGTCTGCCTGTCTGCGTGTCCGCCTGCCTGCCTGCCTGCCTGCCTGCCTGCCTGTCTGTCTGTCTGTCTGTACATCTTTGCCGTTTTGGTCACTCTGTCTGTCTGCTTTATCCGTTGTGCTGGATCTTCGCCCATCCGCCTGTCTGTCTCCATGGTACATGCTGAACAGTACAGACAGAAATCAGAAAGACCAAAATGTTTCAGAAATTTGATGTAGCGATTGAACAGAAGGGTGTTTCAGGAATGTTGATAAAATCTCAGTCTAAGAACCGGAAAAGTCAAGTGCACAGTGAATGTGTTGGTTAGACTTTTTAGTAACACTTTTAGGCAAGAACTACAATTAGTGTTTGTGTTTACAAACTGCATTATAATCCCGAACTACTGATTTGACAATACTAGATGGGGAATGATCAGTGCAATGATCAGTGTACTTATGCTAATCCATTCATGACAGATTAGATGATGTGTTGAAGATGAAGGCAGGCAGAAAGCAGCAGAGTGCAAGGCAAACAGGAGATAAAGCAAAGCAAAACCAAAGCATCAATAAAGACAGAGTGAAAGAAGGAAATAAATTAGTGAGGACTAATGAAAGGAGGAAGGAAATGTATTGAGAAAGGCTGCGTGCTAACAGAAATGAAACACTAGCTAATCTGTCAGGGATTAACATGTTAGAATGCTACCAGCTGAGGGCTACGTCACACGCGTCCACACACCCACACACAGCATGGTAATCCCACACTGTCCTAGTAGTGACCTACTAGCTTCACAGTTAAACCACACATGCACTGACTTCATAGCTTCGGTGCAGCAGCACACACTAACAGCTGGGCTGCAGAACCTGCAGCTCATGCAGCACGACACAGTGGCACAGCAGAGGCTGGCACGATGTCTTTTCCTCTCACGTTCTGTCCCTCTGGTCCTCTAATGTCGCTTTCTATCTCTTTTCATCGTGTATCAAGTTCCTCCTCTCTGCTGTGCACTTTAAACACCTTTACTCCTTTGTTTTAGTTTGAACAACCTCAAATGCCCTCACATTTTCCAGAGTCTTCCTGAATGTGCATTCCTTAGGGAGCAAGGTGTGTGAGTCTTATTATATATTCAATTTCTTCTTGTGTGCGTGTGTGTGTGTGTGTGTGTGTGTGTGTGTGTGTTCAAGGCTCTATGAGTATGTGGGTGTGTGTCTTTGTCCCCCCTGTAAACTAACAATAAGAGCTTTGACACACACACATGCACACACAGACACATAAATGGTCACCAGTAGATGGGCAGAGTTGAGACGCTGGTTCTTCAGGACCTACAAAGGGACAAGCTCTGGCCCTTCTCTGGTAGGATGCTACTCGGTTTTACAGTGTTTTTCGGGGAACACAGTCTTTCGTTTTGATTTCACATCCCTTTGTTGTCGCCAGAGATACAATGAATCACAGCTTGAAGCCAGGATTTGACGCTCTGTGTGGAGTGGACAGTGGAAAAATAAGACGCCGCAATGCCCCAAAACATCATTGTGGTGACAGCTGTTGGATATCTTCGCTTGATCATGGGAAAACGTTATCACTGAAGGTAATTTGATTTTCCAGGTAGTATAATAATCCAGAGGAGCTAACACCACTGGGATCTTGAATATCTGTAATAGTGCAACTGCTGATTCAGTGGGGAAGATATGGGATTAGTTATCAGACTGATGCTGGAGGTGTGAGGAATGAGAGAAGGAAGGAAAGTCAACAGAGTCAGAATCAGAGTCAGGATCAGCTGTTATTGGCTATTGGCTGTATGTGAGCACATACAAGGGATCTGACTTTGGTTCTTCCACTGCTTTTCCTAACACACATTTAACTATAGCAAAAAAATACACATAATAAACATTTATGGTCATTTAAGGAAATATTGTTTCCTGCAGTCTTTACATGCTAACAGGTGGCTAATTGTTAAAACCATATAATGTAGAATTTAGACTAAAGAGAGAGAAAGAGAGAGAGATGCAGGTAGAACAGATTGATTTCTACCCTTTCTTTGCTCTCACTTCATCTCTTGTGCTGACTTCCTCCTTAGTGAAACTTAGTTAAAATTTTCTGTAGTTTCTAAACTAACTAGATGCTGGTCAGGGAATTGCCAACATGGCAACTTTGCTGGATCTAGTTCTTAACTTGATTGCACTGTGAACATTTCACAGTAAACAATGTGCAAATGATGTACCGACACCTGCTGGGACTAATACCATTAAGATTTTAAAGAGGAGTGACCTGCACTGTAGCAGAAATGTATCAGTCACAGGATCAAGAACAGACTTTTTGGTCTTTTGAATTGTCGGGAAAAGGACTCTTGGCATGAAAAACAGCAGTTGCTGATGTGAGGTGATGTTTTTCTATTTACTGAATTGCTCTGAAACATCAACCTCAGTAGACCTGACGATGTGTTTTATGTGAACAGCTAACAAAACAGAAATACCATGAAAAAACTAAATTAAACATCCGAAAGACAAGAAAGACAAATCAGTAACACTTTTCGCTTCCATTTGACTAAAATCTTATTTTTGCTTTAACCTTTCCATAATGAATTCACAAGTCGGAATAAGTTACAGCATTCTCTGTGCACGATGTCTTGAAGGACATTAGGAAGGATTTGGACCGGTCCCTGCTACTCACTTTGCCACACTGCTGTCTTTTAGACGGGGTATTAAGGTGGAATTAACTCCACAGCCCTCATATTAAGTGTATACAGGATTACAGTCCCTCCAGTGTGTCTGTGTCTGTGGTTGTTCTCTACAGTCCAGACAACTCACAGCTGTTGTTGTGACAGTGATGTCACGTCTGTCTGAAAGGACAGAGGAGCCAGAGAGAGAGAGAGAGAGTGCCTGAATTATAGAAGAATGAGTGTATGGATTACTCTTCACTTTTAATAAGTAGAAAGACAAATGGAAAGAAGGTAAAGCATTGTGTAAGCTGTGACACAGTCACACACACCCACAGGCAGGGCTATACATTTTGAATTTGCACACAAGGTGATAAAAGACATTTGCCTTTTGAGGGTGCAAGACACTTAAGAATACAACAACATAATATGACAAGATGGTTTCCTTTACATGTTTCTACTCTTCATGTTTGTTGATCTCTGACAGGAGACCCAATTATGAAACCATATCATTTCTATATGAGTGCTCTGACTCACTCTACGACTGTGTGAATCATCTTCTCATTAAGGCACACTGCATGCTGTGCAACTTTAGAACTTCCTTGAAACAGTAAAACCCAAATTCACTCTCCACCTTTCTTCCCTGTCTCTCTCTCTGCCCCTCCCCCCCTCACAATCCCTCCCTCTCCTCCTCCCTAATTAGGCAGCCCCCCCTCTTTCTCTTTCTACCCCCTCCATCACAGAGTCTGCCTTCAAGGCGTCAGCAGACCAGCCTATTGCAGTAAAGAGGATGTGGCACTCACCCCCCCACAGCCACTCACACTCTGGCCAATGAGCTCAGAGATAGTGGGCAGGGCTCATGTTCTGGCCCTCCTGCTTCTCTCTCTCTCTCTCTGCCTCCTGCAGTTAAACTTGCTGTCTCACTCATGCTTCCTGGCTTCACTCACATGCACAGAAACAGAAGAGCCGGAGAATCTTAGCCGCATGAAGCAGCTCTGGCTATTTTAAACCACACCAGATTGGATTTAAGATATTTTTATATCTCTTGCTGCGTATGACAGATTGCATGCACAAAGTAAAGCCAAAGCTTAGTGTAGTTCTTTCTTTTTTACCTTTTTATTTTGGATTTTCCTCCATCTGACTGTAGGTGTGTGTGGGACCGAGAGTGTGTGTGTGTGTGTGTTTGTGTGAGCCTGCATGTGTGTGTGAGAGAGAAAGAGGACCAGGATGATTGCGGCCCAGCTACTAGCCTATTACTTCACTGAGCTTAAGGATGACCAGGTTAAAAAGGTGAGTTCTTCCTGTTTCTTCTGCCTCCATTTGGTAAAATGATGTTTGTAAGAGTGAGAGAGACTGATGTGAAGAAGAGTCAGAGGCTGGGACAGGGGAGCATGTGTTTGTAGAGGTCATTGAGTGTACTCAGGCATCATCATAACTTTGCTGTAAGACTGGGGTTTTCCAGCACACTACATGTCAGGAAATGTTTCTTATGTGATACATCTCTTTAAGGAAGTGAATCAAACGTCGAGCATGTCGGGAGAGAAGTGTTCATAGTTATTCCACAATCACTGAGGTTTGTTTTTGTAGTAAGATTTAGATCATCCCGGCTCAGTGAGACGTGACAAACAGCACAGGGATGTGTTTGTCTAGTAAGACCTTTAAGGCAACACCACTCGTGTGTGTGAGTGGTGCCATGATGCAAGTTTTGAGAGGTGTGGCGAAGAGGAGGAGAGAGGAAGTTGGAGGCAATGTTGAAAGGACAGATTAGCAGAGGCATGAGAAGGTAGCACTTGACAAGAAAGAGCAGAGTTATGTGAGAGGTCGCAGAGTTGCTTTTGTGTTCTCATTAAAGTGACGCTCACGCTTTCATTTCTCTCCCCAGAGTTAAACATGTTAGAAAGAGGAAAAAGGGCGAAGAGGCCTTTATTTAGCAACAGGCATCTAAATCATTTTGCAGCAGTCTGTTAACTGATCCTTTAACATGATCATCATCGCTGCGATGAGCCTAGGAATGTACTCTGTGCTTTCTTTTTCTCAAAAAGGGAAAAATCAACTAAGAAAAGTAGCAGCAAAGAACTTGTCTCCATATCTGCTGCCAGCTAATGTCTTATAATATCTCCTGTACCATTAATGTGAGATAAATGAGAAAATAAGTCCCTAAAGCAGAGTCTTGTTGCTTCCTTCAGTCAGGTGTAAAGCATGATTTCTTATGAAAAAGTGAAAGAGGAGAAGAGTGACATGAGGTGACCACTGTGAATGTGTGTCTTGCATAACTACCCAGCTGAACAGCTGCCACAGTAAGACTGCTGGTTTAAAACTCACTGGACCAGTTCTACTCCCCCCTTAGAGCGGTGAGTGAGTGAGTGAGTGAGTGAGTGAGTGAGTGAGTGTGTGAGTGTGTGTGTGTGTGTGTGTGTGTGTGTGTGTGTGTGTGTGTGTGTGTGTGTGTGTGTGTGTGTGTGTGTGTGTGTGTGTGTGTGTGTGTGTGTGTGTGTGTGTGTGTGTGTGTGTGTGTGTGTGTGTGTGTGTGTGTGTGTGTGTGTGTGTGTCAGTGGAAATGGACTTTTCTAGTACGTCTTGAGTGAATGTGCCACATTGTTGCCAGGAAACAAGCATAGCTTCATCCTGTAAACTAACGGAGTCTCATTAAAAAAACTGAGTCAGAGGAAGTTTAGCCACTCTCGGACCAATTTATGTCATCGTATTTGTAATTGCTTGGCTATGTTCCTACACTTGTGGTAATGTCTTAATCACATCTCAGTAAAATTGATCTTTATTCCAAAGCCATGACTCAACGTGTGCTTTATGGTTCACATGTGGCGCAAGGTCCCTTTAAGGTCGCCCCCTGATGATGTCGCATGTCATCACCGGCTGCAGATTCTGCAGAACACTGTTCTTTTTCCTACATAAAAGTTCACAGCCACCACACTTCCTTCCTCCATTTTCTTCTCTGTCCGTAGCTCTGCTGAGTGCAGTGAAATTGAGCAACCTTTATTCGCACAAGGCGACACACAAAGCTGTCATTCTCAGGTGCGCCCAGAGTCAAATCACAGTCTGTAAAGGTAAAAGACATTTATCAGCAGCCAGGATCTGCTGTAATACAACACATCTCCCTCCCTCCTTACTCCTGCTCTCTTCCTCTCCCTGCCTCCCTAAAATAGGCCAGCTTTGAACCATGTGACCATAGGTGACAGGAGGAGGAGGCTTACACACAAATACACCCACACTCACCCGCACACAGTGCTAGGTGTGTTGCTGTTGTGTAGCTTTTCAAAGATCAGGGTTTGTCCAGGCCTCCACGACAACTTCTTTAGTTGAATTTAGAAAACGCACGGCTGAAGATTTGAACAACTAACAAAGCATCTCTTTTCTGTGTGTCTGCTGTTGTCAAAGAGTTTCAGTCAGCTGAGTGCATCTCCTCTTCACTCAGTCCACTGCAGTGTCCTTGACTGTACTCAATGATACACTGTGGGCTGTAAGCGGGCATCCAAAGCAATGATTGTGTGTGTGTGATGTAAGATGGAAAGGTGCAGGAGAGGGTAGTGTAGAGGACAGTATTTTTCCACATGGCGAGGCTGTGTGTGTGTGTGTGCACAACACCGTGCACACGTCCATACACAATGGAGTCAGGTTTCAGTGTTTCCTCAAACTATCCCTCGGTGAAGAGGAGAGCAAGGCATTGTTGAGAAGAGGAATGCAAACAGAAAGGAGAGGGAGAAGGAGAAAAGGAGGGAAGCGGGAAGGAGGGGCAGGCAGAGTGAGAGTGTGATCTCTTCCTATAACTTGAACCAAGCTCCAGGCGGCGGCAGAGAAAGTTGTGTGCCAGAGGTGTGTTGAGGGGTAAACATGCCCTTTGCATGCGTGCAGAGCAGAGGCCTGGTGTCACCTCACCAGGGAATGTCACTTTGCTCAAAATGATTGAAAAAAAACTGGAAACTCCCAAAGAATTTGATTAAATTAAATTAAATACAGAAAATGAAGTCTCATAAGGAAGACGAAGATGAATCATTGTCATTGTACACTGTATTTTCTCTACAACCCACAGTAGAGATATTCATTGGAGCTATGTGAGATCAGATGGTGCCCTGCTATAATAAACTGCTTCAGCATGGTTTCTAGCTGCAGAGTGCTGACTCATAGTACAGGGATGCTAATTTCTTTCCTGCAGCAGGAACAGACTTTAGACGTAGTTTGATGTGGACAATGCATGCTTTTAATCCTCCCCTTTTGTAGCAGTCTGGTCAGCAGGAACACATTGTTACTTATTGCTCATTGTTACTAGGAATGCATTCTCATTCAATTAGCTGATTAGTAAGATATGTGTATGTTAATGAGGCTGTTTAGATAAGAATCTAAGTTAGTTATTCAAGTGCACATATTCTAAATATAAAGTGGTGACTTCACTGACAACACAGTCAAGAACGCTCGTGCCATAAGTGAAAACACTATGTATGAATGACGGTACAGTTGTAGTGTATTCAGCCGCACAGTTCCCATCATCAGTAAGGGTTAAAAACAAACCAGAACAGGAAGAGGCAAAGGGGTGATAAGAGGAATATTCCCATTAAGGGAGCAGCAGTGAGTGGCAGCTGGGATGAGCAGGATGGGTAGGCAGTGTTCACAGAGCACTGTGTTGCAGTGTCAAACCAGAATGGATCCGTTTACCTCAGCTGAGAGCTAGACTGGTGCACAGGACCTGCACTAAATGAATACAAGTTTAAGTTCTTCACTCCCTGAGATGTTTTAGTAAAGGCTAATGCAGAGATCAGCATTCGGCTACAGAGGTCACTTCTTGCTAACTCCACACTTGTTGTTTCAATGTTGTAATGTTCAGCCCCAACTGACACTAACTCAAGTGACATCACTTGGGGCAAATTAGCAACAAATGGCTTTATACAACCTTTTTCACACATGCAGCAGTAACCCATAACATATGTAAACTTTGATGTGTAAAATCAGTGGAGTTGAAGCCTTTTTAACATCATGCAGGATGAATGGTAATGATGGGACAGATTCCCAAGGTTTGGACTTGCAAGCACTCATGACCTTGGACAACTCAAGCTGGCAAAAGTAATTTTCATTTAAAGAAAGTCCTTTATATCAACAAGTCTTTAACAGCTTGAGGAATTATTTGGTAATGCTGCTTGCTTAATATGCATATATTGGTATCCTGTCATACATTTAGTTTGCCCGTGCATGTGGTTCAGGGTAGCAGGAGGTGCAGTATTTGTGTGTGTAGGGAAACATGGAGAGAAGGGGGAGTGTGTTTGTTTGTGTGTGTGTGTGTGTGTGTGTGTGTCTATGGTGTAATTGAAAAAACGCATGCTGAGGGCAAGCCGTAGTGCCTTGAGGGTTGGGAATCCACAAGCACCAACATGTCAGTCCAGTTAAAATGCCTCTTCAAACCACAGACTAGACTTTGGTGTAAAATCGGTGCAGTCCAGCATGTTAACACTACTCATATATGTGTGTATGACGAGGTTGTGAGGTCACGTGTACTCATGTGTGGGCTCCTGTATGACAAGACCATGTGCTAATGAGTGCTCAGCATTGAGACTCTTTTAGACAGAATATAGGGAATGTAACACCTACGGAGTAGTTGCACTGATAAACAGTTGGCCTGTCTTCTCCTCATGTGTGTGACTCTCCCTCCATGTTGACTCACAACTTGTTTATACTATTCAAACATGACTTTATGGTTAAACAGCAGATCATTAATGTTTATCAAATCTACTCATCTGTGCCCGCATGATAAATGTATGATGAAAGCCATAATGAAGATTTGCAATGTCTGGAGAGTCATATCACACCCCTGACTCACATTCTGCAGCTATGTTGCATAAACAGTTTTATTTCAGCGTGTGCTTACTTAAATGTGGTGTTATATACAAGAAGGTAAACGTCTGCTGATTGTCGACTTTACATAAAAAACACTGGATTTGTCCTTTAGAGTCAGCAAACGTACAGTATATTCTCTATTGTGAAATCCATTTCAGTTCCTGTAAGCACACGCCCACCCAAGCTGGCATTGTCCTGAACCAGTTACCAAAGACCAGGATTGTTCAGGAAATGCAGTTAATGTGTGACACCTAAAACAGGAAGGTACAGCACTCCAGTCTGACGTTTGTTGCAATGAGCAATAATTGCTTATGTGACCGTGAACTGGACTGACCCTGTGTGAGTATTTTTAAAAGTATCCCACATATTCTGGTAGTCTGGTGTTATGAAACCGACTGATGATAATCCAGTTATAGCAACTCTTGAAGAGTTAATCCCACTCAAACTCCTTGTCATTTTATGGGGCAGGTCATAATGAACACGACATTTAACCAGGGTGATGTGTCTGTAATATTCTGCTCTGACTGTGATGCAACAATGGATTTCAACAGGATTTATTCAACATCCTGTTCCTGAAAGGCCAGACCGCTCGGGCTGTTGTGTGCTGTATCTGCTACAGTTTACACAGTGGGCAGTTTCAACAGGCAGTCTGACGGCTCAGGGTATACAGTATGTCCACATGTGCTGATAATTGTGTTAAGACACACCTAGATGTGCTTTATCTGTGGGTTTGGTACAACTGTTTCCGTCACGTTGACCAGACCAGATTTCCCCTGGAATTTATTTGTCAGAGACCTTCTTAGCATCATTCCCATCAAAGCCATAATAAAGTCAAGCAAAGAACTTCCTGGTCTAACAGTGTGTCACACTGATGATTTTATTAGATTCTCACTGTGCAATATGACCACAGCATGATAGGTGTAATCAAGGAACTGTCCAGCATTTCATTCAGTCATTCTGCAGTAAAGCAACATGAAAATGTTTGTTTTGTGGCTCTGATTCACAGTTAAGGTTCTGTGCTTTTTTCTGACGCTTATTTTCAGATCGATAAGTACCTGTACTCCATGCGTTTCTCTGATGAGACGTTACTGGAAATCATGCAGCGGTTTCGGAGGGAGTTGACCAAAGGACTGGGTCGAGACACGAACCCCACTGCTGCGCTGAAGATGCTGCCAACGTTTGTGCGGTCAATCCCCGATGGCTCAGGTCGGTGCCTCTAACCCCTACTGTAATGTACTGATGAAGTCAGTATCGAAACCTGTTGCCCTATTCTGTCACTTTAAGTGTCAGCAAAGATTAGGCTGCACAATCAGTTATTCTTCCGAAAGAATACTTCATCAAACCCAAAATGATCTACTAAAAGGACTTGTAACATAAGAAAAGTTTGGTCTTTCATCTACTTTCTCTTATTTTTTTTCACAGTATGTCGTCTACCTCAGCTTTATGTAAAGGTACTGGCATTACAGAGACAGAAAGGACTATTCTGTAACAAAAGCTAAATAGAATTCATTTTGACAAATACCTCTCAGGTCTGGGTAGAGTTGTGTTCAAAATACTTTACTTATGAAATATTAAACTGAGTCATGTAGACACGAGGACTGGATGGATGGATGGATGGATGGATGGATGGATGGATGGATGGATGGATGGATGGATGAGAGGAGCCTTTTATAGTGCCAGTGTTGTGGTCTAAACCAAGCTTCCTGTTGCTGTGAGTCTCATTGCTAAATACACCAGTTGGATTAGATCAGAGTCCCTACAGACAGTTTTTGTTGAAAGGGAAAAAAAACATGCAGACCCAAAGATGTTGTTCATGTGGTAGAAATACCACACTGTTCACTCCTTATCTGGAACCTGAGCTCTCTTGCTCCCTCATGTATACTCTGCACTTAGATATTATCATTCCCGCTCTCTCCCTGTCATTATGTCAATGTCTGCCATGTATTACTTTATCCTACTGCAGTTGTTCTGCCCTTGTATGAGTCAGAACCTCTTCATATCTTGTACGTGCTGTACCTGGAGAGGAGAATGTCCGTCCGTCACATTTATTTCCTTAGTCAGCTGAATTATAATGTCTCTCTCCCTCTCTCTCTCTTTCTCTTTCTCTCTGTGTCCTTTACAAACAGTAGTTAGCAGTAATCCATACTGCCAATGTTACAGAAGACATTCACTGCGAAAGTCAGTTCTTTATTTTCTTACAAATGATTAAACATAATGTATTACTCTATATTATGGGATCGTTATTGTGTCTGGTCAGAGAGAGCAGGAATTAGTCTGATAATCAGTTATCAATAATCTGTGGTGAATACATACATAGATAATAACAACCGATCATTTAAGATAATTAGAGAAGTTTTGTATGTCTTTACATTCTTTTAAAACCATGATTGTAACCATCCTGTTGTTCAGAAGAGAAGCCAAGAGAGCCAAATATGTTTTACTGCTTGTGTCTGCTTCATTTACATTCCTTTCAGATAAATTATCAGTCACTCTGCACTCCTGACCTGCCCGAGCATTCCCATCTGCACAAAAAGATGCAACACTATCAAAATAATATGAAATTACACTGCTGTGTAATTGAAATTATAACTACTTTGTTAATCACTGACTACAATTATTGGCAATGAAAGTATAGGGACACAGACATCTTGTTAGTACTTTTGTAACTGTGTAGTTGTGGTGAAAGCTAGCTGATTTAAAAAAAATAAATAAATAAATACCAGATCACTAAGGAATAGGAGGAAACAGTAATAAGAAGAAAACAGACTGTATGTGCAATGAGTTAGAGGGTACTGCCTGGTTTATCACTTCTTATCAAAGGTCAGTACACTCTCTGAGTCCTATCACTAATGAGCAATGATAAGCAATGAAAGCTATAAACCAATTATGTTCCTATTTCAGACAAAACGAATACACTACAGTCAGCACTCACTACTAAATATACAGTTTGAATAAGTAACGCTCTTAATCACTTATTTCTATTGGACAAAATAACTACTTACAATGTTTAAGACATAATGATTACTTCACATCTGTTCACTGCTTAAACAACATGATCAGTTTAAATAAAAGGAAACAATGGGTTTGGTGAATCTCTAGGTCCGTTGTTTATTCCCAGATGTACAATAAGGACAAAGTTTACTTTACACACAAAGCACCAGTTTGGATGAGCTGTAGCCCACGTGATGTGGCTACTAGAATGCCTCTGTGGGGTTGGGCAATCATTGACTAATAATTATACATGAAGGTCAGCTTGCACAAAAAATGTAAGCAAATCTACAGTGTACACACACACACACACACACACACACACACAGAACAACAAAACAACAGAACAACAGAAGATGAAACAGCTTTAACTTTCCATACACTGCTTCTTCCCCATGTTGCTTATAGACCACACATGTGTCACACTCATTCATGGTAGAGTAGCAGTGAGAGCGGCATTTGTTTGCTAAGCTAACAGAAGGAAGACGCACTGATAATGCATGCATGTCTTCCCAGTTCAAGACCTCAGTAGTTGGATGTGTGTTCTTAAGTAATGTCCACAACCTAGAAAGCCAATGCTGAAACCTTGTAGAATATCATTTATTGAAGAATCTGCTACAAGTTAAAATGTTAAATTATGTAACTCCAAATTGACGTTACCCTGTCCTCCCACTTTTTCTGTCTGTATGTACAGAGAAGGGAGACTTCATTGCACTGGATTTGGGAGGCAGTAACTTCAGGATCCTCCGCGTCAGAGTGAGCCATGAGAAGAAACAGACCGTTCAGATGGAGAGTCAAATCTACGACACGCCAGAGGACATCATTCACGGCAGTGGAACAAGAGTAGGTGTTTGTACTGAAATACACACACATACACACACACACACAGCACAACCTGAGACAAACTCTTCCTCTCTCCACCTCTGCTCCAGCTGTTTGACCATGTGGCAGAGTGTCTCGGTGACTTCATGGAAAAACACAACATCAAAGACAAGAAACTCCCAGTAGGATTTACCTTCTCCTTCCCCTGCCAGCAGACCAAACTAGACGAGGTAAGACAAAATGGAAAATGAATAGATAGATCAACTAATTGAACAACTGCTCAGGGTTCTGCTCCGTTAACTTCTATGTGACAGAGACACTTTTTAGTCTTCTCTTATTCAAATATCTGAAGATTGTTATGCAGTCCATTTACATGAGATGCCACAGTCTCCATTACGCATCAAATTTATCTGCTTCCTTTGCACACTTGACTCTCTCTCTCTTTGCCTCCAGAGCTTTCTGTTAACATGGACAAAGCGTTTCAAGGCCAGCGGAGTGGAGGGAATGGACGTCGTCACGCTGCTCAACAAAGCCATTAAGAAACGAGGAGTGAGTCTTATCTTTTGTTTCATGCTCGCTCACACTTCAGTTCTGTTGTCTGAAGTTATCAACTTGTTTTTCCATAATCTGGAATCTGGTGAAAGTCAAACTGGGATGCAGAATGGCACAGATCAACCACAGCTGTCCAAACACTTGCTTAATGTGTGTGCTTTGATTTGTCTCAGGACTATGATGCTGACATCATGGCAGTCGTGAATGATACTGTGGGAACAATGATGACCTGTGGTTTTGATGACCAGCGCTGTGAAGTCGGCATTATCATTGGTACAGTGTGATAATCTTTGATAACAGTGTGCATTTGAATGGTCGAGGGAGTCAAATAAGCAGCAAATTAGATAAAACTAATATTAAAACAGCTGTGTGTGCATAACAAATATTTGTAAGCAGTTTAATGGATACATCTAATAAGTAAAATAGAAATGATTAACTGTTAGGATGTGCATTTGTCTGTGTTTAGGCACTGGCACCAATGCGTGCTACATGGAGGAGCTGCGTCACATCGACCTGGTGGAGGGAGACGAGGGCAGGATGTGTGTGAACACTGAGTGGGGAGCCTTCGGAGACGACGGCAGGCTGGAAGACATCAGGACAGAGTTCGACAGAGAGATAGACCGAGGCTCTCTCAACCCTGGCAAACAGCTGTACGTTAAACTAAAACCGTGACAGCCTCGTTCATCCCGGAGATAAAGTAAAAGCTGCTTTTTAAGCTGCGAGGGAACCACAGAATCAGCTGATGATTATCTGCCAGATACTCACCCTGCTGTTTATGCATTTAGACTAAAACAAAAAACCTATAAACATCACACTAAAGGATCGTACAGGATCGCAGTGATGTACCCCCTGCTGTTCCATCTTTAGATAAATGTTTGCTATCCTGCATGTTTGCTGCCTACACAAGCAGTCACAGAGGTCCTGCATTCTGTTAACATGACGAGCAGAGAACAAGGAAATGCTCTTTGTTGGTTCTCTGCCACTGTTTTTGGCAAAGCCTGCTTTTATAAAAATGTGAGATGCCTGTAGTCCCACCATGAGGCGTGCAGCGTCTGAATCAGCACATTGATTATAGATTATTCTTCTGAATTTACAAGCAAATAGAAAAGGTTCGACTTCATGGTGTGGTAGTATGGTACAGCAAGATTTATCCAACGCTCAGGATATTTAACGTTTCTCTTTCATTCTGCCATAGATTTGAGAAGATGGTCAGTGGTATGTACATGGGGGAGCTGGTTCGTCTCATCCTGGTGAAGATGGCCAGAGAGGGCCTGCTGTTCGAGGGGAGGATCACCCCTGAGCTGCTCACCAAGGGGAAGTTTGAGACCAAACATATCTCAGCCATAGAAAAGTGAGTCACACATTCAAGTTTCATGCATTTTTATTAAAGGGAGCCACAAGACAACCTAGACAATCTGGTCACGCAATTTAAAGAATGATGGATGTGAGTGTGGTGGCTGAATGAGACCAGCTGTCAAATAGATTATTCATTTTATGTATTTATGTTAGACTTGGTTAATGTACATATTCTAATTTTCTTTTATTGTAAAAGGCAGGGTACATTAAACACAACTCTTTCCAACATTCCCCTGGGTATAAAAAGCCACACTAGCTGTTTACAGCCTCGCGCAAAGCAAAGGTCGTGCTTGCAATAATTTATTTTAATGTCATTATCTCGAAATCACAACTATTTTCATTATCTCAAGATAATAAAACTCTTTTTTTGGTGTTAACTGATTATTCTCATTTTCTCAAGAAAGCAAAAGGCAGATTTTTCAAGATGAAGAGATAATTTATCATGAGAAATTGACTTTTGTTTTCTCTCGATCACGGGATAATTCTGGACAACTCAAAAATGAGTGTGTGGTTCATTTAACACACACCTGATTTCAGGGTTTAAGATCATGTCATGACTGTCAGCACTGATCTGAATGTTATCTCTAACAGACACAGAATCCCTGTAGTAGATATTGACTGAAGTAGGCTACAGTGTGATGAGTTGGTCAATAATGAAATTTTCAGCTTAACCCCCAGAGAATGCTTTTTCACGCCTTCAGCCTTCAGTGACCTGTCTGAACAGTAATAAGTGCTTCTCTCTGATCCTTTCTCCTGTTAAATAGGACATTATTATCTGGCTACTTGTCTTTCCACTCACACATGCTAGTATGCCGCTTCTTTTCTTTGATAAACATTATAAGTAAGGATACAACAACCTTCTGTTTTCTCATAATAACTGGTTGATTCTCTCGTTATTTCGAGATAGCAAAGCTCTTTTTCTTGAGATAAAGAAGTAATTAACTTGTGATCACGAGATCATGGCATGAAAAAAATAATTGCAAGCACGACTGTTCTCAGCTTCCATAGTTACATGAAACTAAATCATAAAGCTGAAATCATATATATTTGTAGTCCGTCAAAGCCTCTCTGTCTCTGTCTCTGTCCTGTTTAGGAGTAAGGAGGGGTTGTCCAAGGCCAGAGAGATTTTAACCAGACTTGGTGTGGAGCCTTCAACTGACGACTGCATCGCTGTGCAGCATGTGTGTATAGTTGCTGAAATGGCACTTGAGTCTTTGGAATCCTTCTTTTTAGAGATTCCTCTGAAATAAAGGAAACGATACATGGTTAAAGTATATTCAGTATATTCAATATAATGTAGTACCTTGAAACAAACTATTTAAAGTGTATGAATTTTTTTTTTAGTAGTTGTGGTGTATTTTAACACTTTTGTTCAGATGCATTCAATTGGAAACATGATCATATAAATGTATACATGTTTTTCCAACATATCTTAGGTTTCAGAGCTCTGGTGTAGCATCCAAACAGACTTTACATAAAATGAAAGGTTTGTTCATCTTATTCAGTTGAGTAAGTTTGGATGTGCTGCTTGATGGATTTCCCTCCTCCCGTCCTCCCCCAGGTTTGTACCATTGTGTCTTTCCGCTCTGCCAACCTGATATCTGCCACACTGGCAGGCATTCTACTGAGGCTTAAGGAAAACAAAGGTGTGGCTCGACTCCGCACCACTGTAGGCATCGATGGATCTCTATACAAGATGCATCCACAGTGAGTGATAAGATTAAAGTGTAAGAATTTCTGCTTGTTTTATATGTTCTATCAGCACTTTCATTTGTTTTCTTATCTTTTTGATTGTATGAATCTCATTGCTCCTCAAAAAATCATTGAGAGCTGCTGTCAGGTGTTTGTTTGTATATACTGTCTAAAGAAGACCACATTTCTTATTAAAAATGTTCTAAATTCAGCACTTAAACTCTCCTCCATCCGTATCAGATATGCACGTCGTCTTCATAAGACAGTCCGTCGTTTGGTTCCAGACTCCGATGTTCGGTTCCTCCTATCAGAGAGTGGCAGTGGAAAAGGAGCAGCCATGGTGACAGCTGTGGCCTACCGACTCGCCGACCAATCACGACAAATTGCCCAAACACTGTCCGAATTCCGCCTGACAACTGAGCAACTGCTGGAGGTGAGAGAGAGCGAGATACTGTAGTTGTGTGTGTGTGTGTGTGTGTGTGTGTGTGTGTGTGTGTACACTTCTCACTATTCAAAATATTCTTTATGTCTCCAGGTTAAGAAGCGAATGAGGACAGAGATCCAAAATGGCCTTTCAAAGAGCACTCAGGACTCTGCGACCGTCAAGATGCTGCCAACCTTTGTACAAAGCACTCCTGATGGCACCGGTGACAGACACACCCCCACACACACACACATACACACACACACAGCCATGCAGACACACGTTCATGTGTGTGTACGTCTGTGTGCACAATCTCTGACTGCACCTGCACACACACGTGCGTGTGCTCTCTGAGCGCTGATTCCTGATGGTTAAGAGTCACACGTGTGCGCACGCATCCTGAGATCATTACTCAGCAGCTTAGCCGCTCATTAGCTGGTTCACACCATGTCACACCACTCTGTGACTGACAGAGCCCTCAGCCACTGATGATCTGTAATCACTGAAACATCACACCCACCTTTCTGTTGTGACTTTTTTTTGGCAACTTTTAAAATCTGGTCATAATATTACAACAACAGTATCATTTTAGAGGGAGAACATACTATGTAAACTAAGCAAGGACACCATGATTGGACGTAGGGTACCAAAATGCATTTGCAGATTTAGCATGTGAATGATATAAAACATGTATGTGAAAAAAGTCTGAGCTGTGGTTTCTATGTTATTGATCGATCTGTTTGTCCTGTTATCCAGAGCATGGTGACTTCCTGGCTTTGGATTTAGGAGGAACCAACTTCAGAGTTCTGTTGGTCAAGATTCGTTCTGGCAAGAGGAGAACAGTGGAGATGCACAACAAGATCTATGCTATTCCCCTGGAAGTGATGCAGGGCACAGGGGAGGAGGTGAGCTCCAGCTGCCATTGGACCCATTATTCAGAGTTAAAGTGACTGAAGCCGTGCATATATTGCCTTTGAGTGGAAGTAAGGAAGATGGGTGTGTAACATTGAACTTCACCTGGTGATACCTTGGTGGTACTGTAAAGATGAGGGTAGTCAGGTAGGAGGTCACAGCTGGCTCTGAGGTTGACAGAAATAGAGGTTGATTTGTTGAGATTAGCATTGAGTAGAGAGACTTTAAATCATAGATTTTAACTTGTGCACTGGCTGGAGCTAATCCTGTCTGTCACCTTTAGCCTTTATAGCCTCACTCAACCTCTTCCAACTGTTTATCTTCCTCCTGAGGAACACAGGACAACAAAATCAGAATAGAGATGGCACTATGTTATTGTGAATTAGCTTATTTTGCTTATTTAGACTTCTGGCTAAGACTATGCCCACTCTGCTATGGGACAACGTGTATCTTTTTATTATTTTTAAAGTATGTGCAATTTAGTGATAATTTCCACCATATCCATGTCCAACTACAGTCTGAGCAGGGGTCTAATTAGTCCTCAAATTAGGCAGAGAGCTGTAGGCAATAGTTATAAATGAAGAGAATAGTTATCTGTCTAGAGTAATTGACCAGTGATGTAGTGCATATTGAATAGTGTCTGCCCCCAGTAACTTTAAGCTTTAACTTAAACACTGTATTAGATTCAAAGCATGCTGCTCCTCAGGCCACACCTCAGTCAGTGATTTCATAACGTGTTTCCAGTGCATAATATCTGCTGTGACATATGTGCTATGACTTCTTTTTTTTTTTACCTTTGTGATTATGGTCTGGGTTACTTGCCTGAAAAAATGAACAGTGGTCCACTAATTTCCACCTTTCTCTGTTAGGGCTCTGTATCGCCTGCAGACCAGTCAAATTATAGAACAGTTCTCTATGATTACACCTCTAAAATGAGTAAATTCCAATGCTACATCCTCAGTCAAATAACAATTAATTTATGTGTTCTATAAAATCCGATTTGAGTTTATCCAGTGTCTTTTTAATTTTTGGATCCTATGAAGGTAGAATTATTTGATAAAATTGCCAGATATAATATTAATCTGGCCAGTAACAGTAAAAATACTAATGTTGTTGATTTAAACACTGTAGTTTCACATGTCGTCTCATCTTTCTTCTCCCAGTTGTTTGATCACATTGTGCAGTGTATCAGCGACTTCCTGGACTACATGGGGATGAAGAACGCTCGTCTTCCTCTGGGCTTCACCTTCTCATTCCCGTGCCGACAGACCAGCCTGGACGCTGTGAGTGCACGACTCTGCCTTCGTCTCGGCTCTCTCTTAGCTTGAATCAGCTGCATCTCGAAACCGAACCTGTTCATTTTGCCCCAAAATGTTTTCAAAATATCAACTTTTAAAGCAGCAAGTGTGTGTTTGTGTGTAGGGCATCCTAGTGACATGGACCAAGGGCTTCAAGGCAACAGACTGTGAAGGAGAAGATGTGGTGGGACTGTTGAGGGAGGCCATTAAGAGGAGAGAGGTAGAACATGAGGAACAGAATCATTCTGTTAAACTGTGTGCTGTGTGTCCACTGTGATGATGCATGACATTATGTGTTTCCCCTGCAGGAATTTGACCTGGATGTAGTGGCCATAGTGAACGATACAGTGGGAACCATGATGACCTGTGCTTATGAAGAACCCACCTGTGAGATTGGACTCATTGCTGGTTAGTTTCCTTTTTTTACCAACTCATTTTGATAAATAATCAGTTTTCTGTGCTCTGTCCGTCTAAAAGCGTGTGTCTGATTGCAGGCACTGGCAGTAATGCATGTTACATGGAGGAGATGAGGAACGTTGAGATGATAGAAGGAGACGACGGACGCATGTGTGTCAATATGGAGTGGGGGGCTTTTGGAGACAGTGGATGCCTTGACGACATTAGGACAGAGTACGACCGCGCTGTGGATGACTTCTCCCTCAATCCAGGCAAACAAAGGTTAAAATCCCCCCCCTCTCTCTCTCACACACACACACACCTGTATTTCCTGGACAAGTGTCCTTACAAATCCCAGCTATTACTGCTGCTATGAGCTTCTATTTATGTGTCTGTTTTATGCTTTTCAGATATGAGAAAATGTGCAGCGGCATGTATCTTGGTGAAATTGTGCGGAACATCCTGATAGATATGACTAAGAGAGGATTCCTATTCAGAGGGCAGATTTCTGAAACCCTGAAGACGAGAGGCATCTTCGAGACAAAGTTCCTCTCACAGATAGAGAGGTAAAACAAGAGCAGCGTGTTTGTGTTTGTTAAGTTTAGAGGATTGAAACTGCATTTCTTTGGTCTTCTTTGGACTCTTGTCTTGCCAGGCTGTGAAAGTGCCAGTAGGGTGCACTTCATTAGTCCCCTTGTAAAACATCTTCTGCAACAAATCATCTTTGCTTATCTCGCTGGCTACTGATGTTCTTATCCTTTCCTTTCCCTTCTGCTAATGGTTCAGTCTTTATGTTTTTGTCTTTCTCCAGCGACAGATTGGCTTTGCTGCAGGTGCGATCCATCCTGCAACACTTGGGGCTGGACAGCACCTGTGATGACAGTATCATAGTCAAAGAGGTAAGGCATAGAGAGACACATTAAATTAAATTCAGATGTGTTTTTCAAATTTTTATCATAAAAGTAGAATATACTGCAACACTGTTGTGTAAGTGTACTTATAAACTGGCAGCTGACTGTATGTAGTGGCCACTGTGGACACAATACTTTATCACACTTGTCTTGTGAAAGAGGCAGGCACAAACGGGCATGTTAAGTTATATTTGTTTTCAGTGTTTGTGGAGTGATATGATATATTCTGGTTCAGCAAACTGTGCAGGTACAGTCTGTTACTGGAAGTGTTGCAACCGTGACAATGGTTTTCATTATTACAGGTTTGCGGAGCAGTGTCACGGCGTGCAGCTCAGCTGTGTGGGGCAGGAATGGCGGCCGTGGTCGATAAGATCAGGGAGAACCGAGGACTGGCCCATCTGAACATCACTGTAGGGGTGGACGGGACACTCTACAAACTACATCCACAGTGAGCTGATTTCATCTGTAACTGATCACACAAAACCAAATACCGAAATACCTGCACATTTCGGAAGGAGAGCCATAATCTCTGAGATTCGGCTCACTTTGGTTGACCTATGTGGTCAGTCATGGTCCACAGCTGGTTCAGTGACCACCCATGTTAGTCAGTAGTTATCTTCCATCATGGAAGTTCTGCAGCCCCTTTCCTCATGTGTATACCTCCTTTGCAATCAATGGACGATGCATTCGCAGATATAGTAGAAGCTTTTCAGATCTGGATTCGCCATGTTAGCGATAGTTCCCTCACTGTTTGGCAATGTTGAGGAGGTGCTGTGTTTTATATTTGATTATAAAAACATTAGACATTTAACATATTTTTACAACAGCCTATTGTACAGGCTGGCTATGGAAAAGGCATAAGTCTGATACGACATTGATACTAGTGCTTGAGCGCGTGAGTGTTCAGTTGATTCTTAGAAATGTCTGCTCATATAATGGTATGTGTGGGTCAGTTGTGAGAAAAATGCCATTTTGAGAAGATATAACATTGTTTTGAGTGGACACTTTGGATTAGTGTGTAGAGTTTTGACAATATGAGGTGTGCTTTCAGAAAACATATGTAAACACTTGAGACAAACTACAATGTCCCTGGGGTGGGATGACTGTGCAGAAGACTAAACCAAACAAAGGCAGGTTGAACCTGTTGTGGACAACAAGCTGCAGGCCGTTCTGTCTTTGTCTGCTACTTTTTAAAATTTGTCCCAACAGTTTTTCACAGACATCTCATGATAGATTTGACTTGCTGTTGACGTCAAGCCTTCCAAAGCATTTGGTAGGAAATCACTACAGTTGATAAATGCATATAAGAGGCAACACATTTTTTCTGCAAAGGAAAAGTTCTGTCCTGAGCTGCTAATCACAGGCACTGGTCTGATATACAAATGTAATGTCATGTCAAATAATGTAACGATGAGAATTCTTTTCAGAACCTGATGGCCCATTCATTAAAAACTAATGATGACTTGATCGTTTTCTAAACACTGAGCCAGAAAGGTTCATGGCCTGTAGAAGACATTACTCGTACATTATTCATGCACATAATGTTCCATCATGCTTCAGTCGTGAACTTAGTAAGTGCATGATGTGTCAACAGTTGGTTCACCATAACTAGAAATATCATTCATGATAAGGTTACATAGGCAGACGGCTCTGACCAGCTTTGTGGCTCCTGCATGTGCTAATTGTTAATCATGGAACAGTTGGTCTCACTCACTGTAGTTTTAGAGCCAAATCCTCTCACTGTTACATTTCAACTGGCTCTTTTTTCTATGTGGCACAACGTTCATTGCATCCCTGTTAATGTTGTGTGAAATCTTTTGTCTCTGTCCAGTTTCTCCAAGATCATGCAACAGACAGTAAATGAACTGGCTCCTCAGTGCGACGTCAACTTCCTGCTGTCAGAGGACGGCAGCGGGAAAGGAGCTGCACTCATCACAGCCGTAGGCTGTCGGCTGAGGCAGGAGCTGAACAGTAAATAGAAAGTATCTCTTCTGTCTCCCTTCTTCTCTATGTTCTCCCTTCTCTCCTCCCCTCTGCTCTTCCCCCTTGTCTCCTTTCCTCCTGAATCAAACCAGTAAGTCCAGTCAATGTATCACACTCCAGTAGCTGCTGTAGCGTGTCCACAAGACAGAGCGGGAAGGAGATAGCTATAGTTAGATAATGTTTTATTAACCATTGTAACAATACCCAGAGTCTTAAGGGTTTTGCAGTTTTGTGATTTCTGAGGTAAAACTTATCATAGAGGTAAAACATGCACATTCAGCTCCTGTAAAAATGTGCAGGGCAGAGAAAGCCCACACACTCCTGCAATGATCCCATGAGCTGTTTCTTATCACCATCTGGAGGATTCCTCTGAGAACTGCAGTCTGTTAGAATAGACAGAGAACAACAGTTGCAAGACAGTTTTCAAGTGTTGCAGAAAAAAAACATTTATTCCTGCAACATGTTCAGTAGAGGCAGCCAGGGACATAAAAACACTGTTTTCGACCAAAGTCACCAAATTGTGTCTGCTGTGTGCTGTCGGCTACTCACTGTTTGCGCACCAAGCCATAAAAGGGATATGAGGTGATGCATAAATGTGTAATGATATGAAAGGGAATATTTTTGCTTTAAAGTTTTTAATATCTTGCCCAGATATAATACGATATGTTATACATACAGTACACTGTTGCTATTTATTTTATTTTTATATGGGGAGATGTTGAAACATGTTACTGTTGCAATAACAAGGCACACAGAGGAGGCCATCGTCTTCCTCAGAGGGTATCTGTCCTATAGTTGAGGCTTTAATAAACCACATCAGGACTTGACTTAAGAGGGACTTCGACCATGCAGGGAATGCCATGTCATTTGCTTACTGAATGTGCAGATTTGGTCTAATTTATGACAACAATCCTATTCTACTCTAATGTATTCTACTGTAAAATATGTCCAAAGAGCACTTGTATTTTACTAAGTAGAAATCCTGTTGTTGGTACTAATCATAGCTGCTGATAAGTTTTTGTTGTCTTAAAAAGTGCTGGCTACTCTCATCATCACAGTGAGTCTTACCAGGTACTCAACAACAGCCATGAAACAGGAATGTGGTGCTAACACGGATACCAGTGGAATAACAATGGCCAAACTGTGTGTACAGTAGCTGAAAGTTTAGGGGAATTGAATAAAGCGCGTCCCTATAGTCACTCACTGTACTCTATATGCTCCTACAGGCTCAGGAGGGTGTTTCAGTGAAGTACTGTACAACTTAGTCAAGTAACAATTCATGCAAAGTCAAAAATATTTATTTTTCTCTGTAAAATCAAATATTAAGTACTATTAGCGCTATCAATGATACTCATTGAAAGACCGGTGAATTTGTTCACTGGCATTCTTCTGAGACATATTTTAATTGTTGAGGCTGGCCTGTTGGGTTTTTTTAATCGTAGACAATAAAGACAAAATGTTCAGGGTCAGCACAAGGTACTGTAGCTACCAGCTCACTGGCAGTAGTGGTGCAAGGATTGATTGATACAGTACATTTTACTGCCATCTTTGTCAACCACAGTTACAGTTCTGGCTTGTGGGTACAGATTGGCACAAACCCAACCTGGATGTAACACTGTTAACAAATCTTAGTGATGACATTGCAAGCTAGTATGATTGCCATTCCTACCTTCTATTCAAACTGCCAGTAAAAAAAAGTGCCAGGCTCTCCAGCAGGTCCTGGTTACCCTAGATCTTCTCCAATGTAATCTGTCTTAAAGCCAGCCCACATCAAACAGACACTCTTTGCTTCTGTTCACAGACTGTATCTGTCCAACACTGTCAATCAATCAGTCACTAAATAAAGACAAACCTGTGTCAATCTGATGTTGTGGTTTTCTGCTCCAGAGGTTTTGCTCTGGTGTAAGTACAGGTTCTCTTTAGCGGTGTTGATGGAGTAAGACGAGATGTCAACATCAGGCCCTCTGCGGTGTCCTTCAGCAAGACACTCAACCTGCACTGTACTCAAACACCAGAGGCCATGTTATTACCCACAGGATTATGTCTAATGTAGAGCTGAGGGAACACTACACACACACACACACACACACACATACATATGCAGTCACATTTATTGACTTAACATTTAACATTTTATCAACTTTCATGTTGACTACAAACAACCAACCTGCTCTTGTGTAGATAACAAGTACTGCTTCACTACGTCAGTGTGTTTTATAAAAGTCAAAATGTTGTTACAAGGAATCAAATGGTTTTTCTCTACATTCTGAAATGTTAACAAGCTACTTTTTTTTTTTTTTTACAACATCTTGACGGTACTGCATATATTTATATACTCAATAGATGACAATATTTCACATTTCACATCAGATTCTTCTAGGTAGCAGCACTTTGACTTTTCAATATGGACTCTGAGCATAAAAAAGTTACAGGTACAACATATGAGCAACATACTATGATGAATGCACACCGACATGTGAAAGGAAAACCACAGTACAGTAACACACACATGCTAGTCATAAATGAGGGACATCCAGCAGATTCTGTGAAACAAATCCACGTCTGATTTTGCTTTAAAACTGTTTAATAATCAGAAGTAATCAAGAAGTTTCTTCAGTTCTAAAGTTAATTACTTTATACCACCGTGCTTCTCACCATCAGTATGTATCAGTGAAGGAAATGAAATATAAAGTATCCCTTTGAGAAAAAGCCCATTTCTAAAAAAAAGAAAAAGAAAAGTCCAGGGCAGTAAAAAGAAGAAAACACACAAAAATAACCATATTAAGGCTTAGTGCTGATGCCAGTGGACTATTCATCCATTCTATCTCTTAAAAAAACAGTAACAGTAATCACAGATAAATAAAACCTACAGCTACACAAAACATCCAGTTCACATCCTTCCTCCAAAGGAGAAACATAAAAGTGATGGAACAGAAGTGGCCGATAGATGGATTCATCTTCAGACTTTCCCACTAACAGCGATCACTAACAATGCGAGAAGAACCCTCTCTGGCTGTCCAGTGTACCTCTTAATGTTAAAACTACCTTTTTACATTCTCACATGACCACGGTGTCATTAGCAAAACAGCCACCATTCATTCATATATCACCTTAACGAATCTGTTTAATGGCCCAATGTCAGGACCAATGAACAAGGCTTTTCTTCAAGGTTTTCCATGAGGATGACTGTGACCATAGTCTACTCAACCACGGCTGTCAGTCGGCTGGCTCTATTCTGTTTTTCCTCTTTGTATCAGCTCTGTTTTGGCCGTAAAGAAACTTTTTGCTGCCACATCCTCACGAGGATTTGTTTCAGAGGTCAGTGGAAGTCCTGCATTAGTTTGGCAGCTGGGGATTTGGTATCACTCAGCCTCTTCGCTGCATGTGTGCTGTATGTTTTTGATAATGTTGGTGTTTTGTGCTGCATGCAAGCATTTCTGTCTTCGTTGGACTCAGTGCTGGCAGCCATGTTTGTGTCGGAGGGGGTGACTATTTTGATGGAGGTGTGTGTGTATGTGCTGTCATTGCGGTGGCTGCGCGTCATGGTGACTCTGAAGGTGTGTGTGTGCTGCAGTTCCATCTTGTCCTCCTCTGACAGTTTGATGAAGGGACACCAAGCAAACGCATGACGGAAACCAGCACGAAACCTGCAGAGAGAGGGGAGAATTGTTTTTTTTGTCTTGATTTTAAGGAGCTTGAAGGAGTTTCTAGGAGTGAATATACCTTTTACCTTTGGTTTAGACAGCAGTAAATGATGGGATTGTACATGGTGGAGCTCATCGCCAACCAGAATATGGCCAGGTACACCTGACAAGGAAAGGACATATGATGATGAATAAATAAATCAGCATCTGATGAATAAATACAAATTATTTCAGAATTAATTACAGATAGAAATACAATTTCTGACCTGTTGAATGTATTGTTGTTTATAAATGTCTTTGTTAAATGATCCCAGAATGAAGTAGGTGTGATAGGGCAACCAGCACAGTGCAAATGTCACCACCACGACAACCATCATCTTCACCACCTATGAGAGAGAGAGGAAAAGTAAGCCAGTGAAGCTATATTCTAAATTCCAGGTCTGATATTACAGCATAGCTAATCTAAACATTTGCTGGTGATGAGGAAATAACATCTAAAAGCCCTGATTTTTATCTGTAGTAGGAAAATAGTAGAAAAACATAAGTGTGAGACCTTTCTCTTTGCTGTTATCTGGCTGTGGTAATGATCCGTCGCCTCACCGGGGATGTGCCCTCCCCACAGTGACCGACCAACTAAACTATAGGTCACCAGCATCACCAGCAGAGGGAGCACGTAAATCAGCAATATCACTGCAAACTGGTAGCTGCAGGGGGAGAAAGAAGTGGTAAGTCATGTAGTGAGTAAAGAAGTGTAAGACTTGTCCGGTGTTACTACGATTAGAGACAGTCAGTCCGTTCACATGTGACTGTGGAGGTACTTTTTTGTATTTGTGTGATTTCTATGTACATATCTCTCATTCTTTGACCATTTGATTATTTGACGATACTTAGAGATACTGGTTTTGCTAAGAGTTTACTAACCTCAATGATTAACAGGTAATTGTTTAAGGGTTTCAGACATTTTGGGGATGTGACTCCATATTTTTCCTCTGCCAGCATAGATTACTTTAAAACAAAATACATTTACTGACTCACCAACACTGAAAAGTGAAGTCATGATATCTTATAAAATTGAAAATCATAATCCAGTATAAAAATCATGATTGGTACGTCATAGTAAATGGATGCATCAGATGTCAGTCTGTCTTCTATCTGTGTTTTTTCATTCATCTTGCTCCTTCACCTTAGTTGATGTGTTCCCCCGTACTCGTCAGGCCAATCAACCATGCACACAGTTCTGGGGTAGTAAAATCTTGTCGCGCTGTAGTAGCACTGCGGGAAAGCCAGGGAGACTGCTGCAATCCAAATCAGGGCAATCACAACCTTGGTAGAGGTGGAGGAGAGACGGGGCTTCAGAGGGTGGATGATGGCCATGTACCTGATAGAAGATAAAAAGGTTTATTCATTCCTAGCTATCTTTTACACAGTCAGAAGTCAGCCTCTCCTCTCTTTATAAAGCCCATTCAGTCATCCATCAAACCATTAGCTAGGAAATAATGGCTTTAAATCTCTTAAGTGAAACGTTCCTCCTGAGTGTTCCTCCATGATCAGTCTATATATAAGAATTGATATTGAATTACACATTTTGTGGGGAGAAAATGTTTCTTTTCTTAACATCTTTATTTTTATGGTCTTAATATATTTTTTAATGCTGGGCTGGGAATATGTGGTATATGAGCTGTCAGGGTTACAAGAATTCTAGCCGTGGGTGGGAAACATTGTTGTTTACTTGTTTGTTTCCCCCGTCCTTTTCCTCCATCTTTGACGGGGGATCAGCTCCATAAAATACAGCTCTCCTCTACAAAGAAAAACCACGCTGCAAAATATGAACAAGCTCCATATTTTGTGTAGTATTCACAATTATTTAGATTATTCCAGGGTTCATAAATGCTTAAAACTGTCTTGATTAAAGACTGATTAAAGATGTAGCTCTCTTTTCTTGATTTATTTACTAGCTAATTACAATATTTAACTCCTCCCTGCACATCTGTGTGATAGAAACAGAATTCAATGTACAGACAAAGAGTGTAGTGATTGATATTTATCTTCGAACATAAAATACATCTCATGAATGTGTATGTGTAAAAATAATAATAACTAATAATCATAATAGCCCTTTATCATGATATCCAAAGCAGTTTATGATTTAAGATTAAAATGAAGATTTTATGGAATCAAAGGAAACGTTTTAACCAAGTGAATGAACTGAATAATGAAACAGAGACTTATTAACTGCAGTAAATATAGTAATATAGCATAAATGAGCATCCATGTATGTGTATATCTGTTGTGCAAGAACAAGAATTGTATGCATAAGGACGTAAAATGGTACAATGTACTCCATTTAATAGAACACATGAGAAGTAGTGCTCTCTGGTGTATCCACCTAATTTGTCCTCGAGAAGTTGTGTCTATAATGATAATTAATACCAATAATGGTGCAGCCATGGCAACCCATCCTGAATCTTATGCATTTTATTATATATTAATAACAATATTACTCAGCATTGTCACCATCATGATTGAACTATGACTATAAATCATTCATTTGAATGATCCAGGATTAACAGTATGACTGTATTTGAATGGCTGTGTGTCTTCTTCTTATTTTTACTTTTATGATGTGAGATCCTGCATCAAATTTAGTTCATTTACATTAATGATGCCATTTGGATGCGCTGTTGTGTTCTATTTAAATTAAGCTCAGTGGAGCATGACTGAAAAGAGAATATTTCACAAATGAAAAAAACACATCTGTGAACTTGTCACCTAAATGAGGTGAACTCTAAAGCAGAAATATTAACCATGAATGAAATAAATCATTTGTAAACAGGACAGAAGAATGTTACATCACATTTTCAGGTATTCTGGGTCTGTTGAGTGAAGAAATCTACTCTCAGGTCTTTTACTCACTTTACATGTAAATGAACTCTCAGGCAGACCAACCTCTAAAAGGCTAAAATTAGAACTTTTGGGGTTGCTGCTGTGGCGTGGATATAGCAGATGATCATACACCTTTTGTCATTTTATGAATGCAAATTATGCTTCACAGTTTGTGTGTGATTGGATGTTTTCTGCTTGCTGCTGCAGCTGATGACACCAAAGAAAAAAACCTGAATCAAGTTATGTAAACTGATGATTCCAAAAACTGGAAACCACTGAGAGGAAATAATCAGGTTATCAGCAGATTTTACACCTGGTCTGATCTCAGCGTATGGCTCAATCATCACTACATCTGTCCTTAGCCACAGAGAGCCATGTATCATGCACGTCACATGAGAGAAGAATGAATCCGCTCCGATGAAGTTCTCTCCTCTGGAACAGCTGCACTGCAGTGGACATACAGTCATCAGTGCTGCAATAAGTCCTATTTCTGTACAGTTTATAATGTTCAGTTTGTGTCAGAGGTGTGTGGATTGACCTCTGTGGTCGTTCTGAGGCCATAATTAGTGATGTCGTTGCGCTGAACTGGATTATATTAACATTCTTACCCAATCATGTTTGTGAATGGGGGTAGACAAAACAGTAGAAACACGTGTCTGTACAGTTCAGTTTACACCATCTCTAACTGCAGCCTCAGAAATGAACAGTGACTTCTGTAATACAAGACCTGCTGCAGGGCTGTTGTACTAGATTGTACAAGTGTACCTAATAAACGTGTATCTCAGTATATATATACACTACTCACAAAAAGTTAGGGATATTCGACTTTCAGGTGGAAGTAGGGCATTTAAGTAGAAGCATGCAATGGTAATTTTATTCATCTTAAACAATTTATTGAAAGAAAATCTAACAACAGTGGTAGGTATACCACAACAAAAAAATTTCAGTGTCTCAATAAATTGGGATGTGGCCAAAGGACGTCCACTCCTCTCCTTTCTGTGACTCTTCCAGTCTCTGTATCACTGTTACAACCTCCTGATGACACTCTGTGACCCTCTAAGCTCAGTGGACACCTCCGTCTGAGGACTTCCTGTTTGAAGCCTCGCAATGGTGAGGTGCTGCTGATCAATTGTTAGGTGTCGTCTTGGTCTCATGATGTCAGAATGTGAACAGCTTGATGAGGAGGACTGTTTAAATACCAATTCTAACTGAAGCAGGAAATGTATTGGTCGATTCATGGATCAAACCTGTTGTGAATGTTGCTGTTAAGCTTCTTGTTAGAGAACAGCAACTTGTGCAAAAAGTACTGAAACACTGAACAGTTGGACATGTGCATTCAAAAGTTTAGAGAAGGTCACATTAAGTTCACCTGGAAAGGTTAGAATGCATTTTAGGTTCATCCTGAAATTTCACCTGAAAGCCGAATATCCCTAACTTTTTGTGAGTAGTGTATATATCATATGTTACAGCGCCAGTCTACGATCAGACAGACCATTCACCCTCCAATAAGCATCACTGACATCTGTATCTCTGCTGCTCGTTGACCCATCTCTTCTTCATGCAGTATTTTCCTCTGTACCGGATGAAAAGTTGCTGCTGCTGATATCAAGTGATGCTCATGTAGCTTAATGAACAGTAATTATACAAGGAGTTGCAGTTCACTCACTCAACCCCTGAGTGACAAAGAATCTCTGAAAATGAAATATTCAGCTATGAAGAGATGTGGTATTAGGCCTGTCTCTGCCTATAAAGACCAAGGACATTCTTATACTTGTTAATCACAATTATACACCATAGCTAAAATCCATGAAGAATAAAACATTAATGTACCGCATGTCCTGTAGTAATGGAGCTGTTAAGAGACTTATTCGTGATTGCAACTTGGTTTCGGTACTACTGAGTTGACAGTCTCAGTAATGTAAGGCTACTCTGAGAGACGTTAAATAGTTAAATTGACCTTTGATATGGTCTTTGCACTTCTTGTGACAGAGCTTTCTTACCTGTCCACTGCGATGGCAGCCATGGAGTAGATTGAAGAAAACATGGCTGTGATGGGGAAGAAGTTATGAAATCGGCAGTAACCCAGGTCAAAGTACCAGTCATTGTGAAGTGCAAAGACAAAGTTGAAAATAGTGTTGAAGGTTGCCGTGGCAACATCGGAGAAGGCCAGATTGACGATGAAGTAGTTGGTTACAGTCCTCATGCATCTATGAGCGAGAATAATCCAGATCACTGTGACATTTCCAGTGATGGACACCAGGATGATGAGGGAGTAGGCTATAGCCCACAGAGCCACCTGGAGGGGAGGGGAGGAGAGGAGAGGAGAGGAGAGGAGAGGGAGGGAGAAGAGTAGAGGAGAGGAGAGGACAGGGAGGGAGAAGAGGAGAGGAGGGTGGAGGGAAGACGAGACAATGGTGAGATCAAATCAAGGATTGAAAGAAGGAAAGAAATGAAAAATGAATAGCTAATAATCTCCCCAAAATACCATGTTAATATGGACTTTGCCAGTTCAGTTCATTCATGTACATCACGCAGAAAAAACATTACTGTCATGCAGACCGAGAAGATGCTCTGTAGCAGCTCTAGTTACTTTCTGTCTGCAGTCACAAACACCAACACTACAAGATCAAAATACAAAGTTAAATGCTTCCAGGCTCTGCTGGATGTGACTCCCCCAGTGAGAAAGAGTTGATCCTGACTTTCATTTCTGATGTCTCTGTGTTGTCCCACCTGCCAGTCAGGCTGCTGGAACTGATTCCCAGTCGTCTCGTTTCCGTCCTCGAGCCAGTCGGTGGACACTGATAACGGGAATGAAGTGGCCTCCATGCCTCGTTCAATTTGTTGAATAAGACTCTCGGCGTCCATATTCTTCTCCCCGTTCACCTGGAGACAGGGACTTTATGTTTAACTGTATGTGCGTTATGCGTCATGCGTAATGAGGCACAATGACGGAGAGGTATTCAAATAATTAAAGACGTCCTTGTGCTGTGTTTTCATTTTGTCAGTCCAGATTTCACAAATACGGGTTCACAGTAGGTTATTTAACATCTTTTCACGTTCTTCTTGTTGGATGTCACCAAAATGTATTATGGGAACATCTCAAACCGTGTTTACAGAGATTTAATTATACTTACTCTAAGTTTTTTTGGAACCTGAAAACCCAGTGTGTTTCAGATTCACATCATGTGTTAAATTACACCGTGAGCGCATTTGTCAGCATCAGTAGAGTCGCCTGAGTTAATAATCATACACCATATCGCTATTATGGCAAGTTCCTCTACTGATAGCCTATCTGTCAGCAGCACATGTTAGTTTTAACAGTTTTAACCATTTCCTTTGAGTTAACAACAGAACACTGCATTTGGCTTCAGTACACATTTGATTGAGCAGGTGCTTTAATAGCTAAAACAAAATATATTTACAATATGCATTTGGCGCACACACACACACACACACACACACACACACACACACACACACACACACACACACACACACACACACACACACACACAAAATGATGGATTTCTTTGGCTGCAGTAGGCGCAACAACCCACAACACAAGTGATGAAATAACGCATAAGACGGGAAAGATTTCTCTCCTACAAAAAAATGAGACAAAACGTCCTTCAGACCATTCCTGTCATCTGCCTTACCTCTCTGAGTTGTCAGTTTTTACATCAGTTTGTCCAATCCATAACTAATAACGTCCGGAAGTCAGAGCGCTGCGTTATGGATGACCCGCTCCATCCAACAATCCATCAAGACACCTCAAGACATTTCTATTCTCTCTTTCACACACCCTCACATGCACACGCTTCCTCTGCTCTCTGCTGGAATGTGGAACTGGCTGATTACGGCACAAGCTGCTGAGACTGACGGAGACGGACGGGCAGGCACGCGACTGTGCGCGTGGAGCTGCGCCAACACCTTGTACAGAGGGAGGGAGAGAGATTAAGATAGAGAGAGGGGGGTGTGAATGAAAAGCAGAAAGAGAACGAGCTGTCAGAACTGCACTCTGGTTTCTGTACAAAAACTGTAAAAATGAAAGAGAGAATGTGACAAAGGAGACATCATTTAACCCTTGCATGGTGTTTTCACATGCTCTCTATCAAAACAACACGATTAATTATTTTTTCAAACTCAGACTCATCAAAATGAGCCAAGGCCAATGAGTCTGAGTTTGAAAAAATAATTAGTCGTATCATTTTCCTCTTGAGTCCCACAGACCCGAACACCATACAAGGGTTAAAAGTGCGCGTCGGCTTCAGCCACAAGACGCAGATGAGTGTATGAAATGGAACAGATGAGAGAGATGCTGACAGAAAAAGACTGACATCCACATTCTCTGCTGCTACCTGTTATTTCTGCAACCATCTCTGCCTTTAAACTGTCCAGCATTTGTCCTCTTCATTTTCTATTTGGCGCAGTAAAGTAGAGGCACAGAGAGGAGTGATGTGTGCCACATTTGCAGGGTTGGACCATGTGTCTCCTGGTCCTCTGAGGACAGAGACAGCTCTTTGGATTTTCATTCAGTGTGTGTGGATGCCTATTACCTGAAATGTCCACTTCCTCTGTAAAATGCGTCTTTATTAGAGTTTACATACAATCCCATGAACACCACATGTTTTAATTGTTTATGATTTTTACAATAAAACTCCACTCCCTTCAAAGGGCCGACATGCTCCCAGCATAGTGCAGGCTCAGTATCCCTTAATTATCATCATGTGCAATCACTCAGGATGCAGTGAGATGGTTCGCCTGAGGGGTCCTTTTGCTGGGGTTTTGATCTAACACTTAATTGTAGGGTGAGGATGGATTTTTGGTCCTGCAACTGTGAGATTAATTCTTGGTGAAGAGTCTCTCCGCTCTTTGATTCTTCCTGTGTTTTACAGCTCCTACAAGATCTCTGCTTCTCCCCGCTGCTGTTTTTTTTTTTAGTAATGTCCTCCCAGCTGATGGCGACAGCTGGATCTTTTGGAGGTTGTGTTTGATGTTGTTCTTATACCTCTAAGCTGCTCACAATCAGTATAATACCAATACAACACTGTTGCCCATAAAGTTGGAAAAATTGCTCAATACCTCCAATTTTGTTAAAGCCTGAATACACAGTTTGCAAAGGTTAATTGTGGTTTAAGTTTCACTGTGATATGTTTGGAAGAGTTTGAACAATAAAGTTGAGAAGATATACACTTTATTTATCAAGAATAAATCACATTGTCACAATCATTTCATGAGAAGAGGTAAAAAACATTTTATTCCAACTTTATGGGCAACAGTGTACATTCATTTAATGACACTCATTTAAAAGAAGTTCTCCATCGGGTGATAGTCTTGATATCTGAAGTAACTGCAGAATTTATCTGGGATACTGAGGAGGTCACAGAATTGACTTGCAAAATGTGGCTCTATGTCTTCAATTTTCAGCTGTCACATTAAGAATAACTGCTTCTGTCAACTTTTAGTCAGAGATGGTGCACCTGAAACTTAACAAAACACTCAAATGTCCCCCCTAAGACTGTATGTGTCACCACTTATACGCTGCTGATTTGAATATGTGAATTAGAATAAAAGTATTCAAATCTGAACACTTATGAGTACACCTGCTGTACGTTTATGATGTCTATATGTCTAGATGACAATGGTGATGTTGGATTGTTGTCGTAACTTTGTGTTTCTCCTTGAAAACGAGGAAATAATCTAAGAGCTTTTCGATGCATTAAACAGGTAGTGTGTGACACCAGCTCACTGTTATATGTCTTCTTATGCTTTTATTCTTACCTAAATTGTTTGCTGTCGATCTCTCCTCACATTTGGGCTCATTTTCTGTTTCTCCCGCCTCTCAGGGGAAATCTACTGTGTGTGTTCCTATGTGTTTGCACAGAAAAGAACGGATAGAGGTAGAGCCTGCTAACTTCAGCTGAACTCATTCTGTTTTTCTCTCTGTTGTGTGTGCACAGTACGCACTGCATGTGTGTGCTTTCACATGATCACAAATCCTTATTGGTCGGCAGGGCCTGGTGGAGGGCATGTTGAAGGTCGCAGGGGAATGAAAAGTTTCTAGCTCAGCTGTACTTACTGTAATAGGTGTGGTCCCCTGAGGGACTCTGACCCCGAGGCACTGTGGAGAGACGAATAACAGTGGTGACAACCCAGGGCCTAAAACTGATGAGGAAAGGATGAAACACAGCCTGTCTACCTTGAACAAGCATAGACAAAGACAGATGGCTCCACACTGCCTCGTGTCTTTGTTTTTTAAATGTTGCACCTGAACACCTCTCAAAAGCCACATCTGACCCCTGACTGCCACCTGTGTTCCTAGTCCAGAAAAAACCATAACTGAAAGACAGAGCGAAACATATCAGAGAGAGTCTGGTTAATCTGTCTTGTTATATTCTCTGAATAACAATGAATAATATGTCTGATAAAACCTGAAACTGTTCAGTTTTTGTTTTACTTCACTTCCATTGGTGTTGTTGGCTAAGAGGCTTTTGCTTGTAGAAGAAGATAACAGGAGGTGATAAACAGGGTGAAAATAATGATTCACTTGGCTGAACAGCCACTCAGACAGCTGCCTCTTACTGACTCGTGCTTTAATCGACTGAATAAGACTGCTGATAAGGGTCCACCAGAGCTAACAGTGTTGGACACACTGTAAACATGAAGGGCGATGGTTGCTCACAAACAGCCTGAAGGTGGCTGCCTGTTGTTGTGGTGTATCAAGCCATTAAAATGCCTTTTGTGATCTGCTGCTGCATGTTTGTAAGCGGTTCACACATTTAGGCTCTATTTCTGAAAGTGAGCCAGATTATGTGACCGTCTTGTACTTCATAACCTTCCCAAAGACATCATTTTGTTATGTGTCGACAATAAAGGTAGTTTGCATGTATGTTTTTGATGCAAAATAGATTTCGTGTAATTCCAAAGTCTTTAAGTGATTGATTAACCAGTTACAGAGGATCAATTTGACACTTGTTGAAGTTGCGTGTACTGATTATAGATAGATAGATATTTATTTATTGATCCCTCAGTGGGGAAACTTTGCTGTTATTATTATTATTATGAGGCTTTAACTGCACTGAGGCCCCAAACAAAAGCACTGGCAGTAAATTAAGTTGTTAGCTCCAGTGTCCAACTTCTTTAAAGGATTCGTGGACTTTATCCCTGTGATCCAGTCCCTGGCACAACACAGTAGGGGCTCCAAATCCGTGGGGGCTCTCTGCTATATTTCACCACTAGGAGGCAGAGTTACATGTTTTGAGTTACTTAATAACTGTGTTAGACCAAAGAGTTTTATTCATTTATTTGTCTAGAGATAAAATAGTATTCCTATGTTCATGTTTCCTCTATGTTGACACAGCTCAGCTTGTTCTATCTGAGGCTGATGTCTTTTTCAAGTGAATGTATCTGTTTCTCTCACAGATATTCAGTCAGTCCATGTTTATCACCACTTTGTGTGTATTTGCTAGATGAACTGCAGCCTCTCTGTAAAGATCATCATCTTTTATTACAGTGCTGGGTGTTTTATTTAGGCAGTGGGGAGAAGAGAAGGCAGGACGGTTTCTATGTTGTCCTTTAGGTGAAACCTGAAACTGGTGTTATAACCACAGCGGGACTTTTATCTGGTCACATAAAGGAAAAGAGGAGTTTGTGGATAATTCATGGATCAATCGAGAAAACTCTCAGCGACCATACAAAAGGATCGTCGCTGCTGCTCCCGTTCTCGGTGTATTTCACCACGTGAACGTCCCATCATCCATCCGTCCATCCATCACGCTCACGTGCGCTCCCAGGTGTGGTGACGTTGCCAACGCGGAAGTGTGTTGTCAACAGTGCGGAGAGCCGCTGAAGTCAGGCACGATGTCCGGCAACGACCAGATCCGCTACTGCCACAGATGCTCCTACATTTTCCTCAAATTCATCCTCTTCTCCTATGCCATCGTCTGGTGGGTGAGTACCGGCAGGCTGTCTTCTTCTTGGGGGAGCTTTGTTTCACTGATGTCCCGGCGGGAGGGGTGCAGGCAGGGTGAGTGTGTGTGTGTGTGTGTGTGTGTCTGTCTCAGCTGAGGCTGTGTGCCGGTCAGATCCACAGAAAGAACATTTTGACTTGTCATGTTGAGAGTCCAGTAGTTTTATCCCACTTTTCAAACGGCAGCTTTGTGATCTCCGGCGCGGAGGCGACAGGTGTGTGTACCTGTGTGCTGCTGTGAGGCCCCACCCTCCCTGAGCACCTTTACCCAGCTCCTCCCTGCCGAGCCCCGCTGGGTGAACACCGCCACAGGGAGACTAACAGAAAGGAACCGCGCATTCAGGCGTTTTCTCTCGGAAATCCCTTAAGCTGTGCGCGTGTTGTGGCGTCCTGCTGTGGTCTAAAGGCCCCCAGTGAGTCATGTCTGGCCAGCCTGACCGATCAGCTGTCTGTCTGCACTAAGTGACAGTGAAATGGCAGCGTTGCATTGCTCTAAATGACAGTGTTGGTGCAGTAATTGTGTTGTACGTTCAGCCTACACACATTACAAGCCTGCATAGGAGTCTCAAGTATAGGTGTGTACATGGGTGCAGTGAAGTTTGCAGTCACATGATATGATTGATCTACTTCTGCTTCTCTGTACATGCCCTCATGCTCCAGAGTTATGTAAGCTGTAGCCTGAAGGTGCTTGGTAAAATTCTAAAAGCTTTTTTTGTGCCATTGAGAGACACACAACAAATAATTTGGGGCTCTTTTAGATAAAGACGGTGGTCTATCAGCCATGTGAAATGATAATAATGTGTTACTGACTGAATTGTGATTGAATAGTTGGGAGATGCACATCCGTATTGACTACCTCAGTGTGTTTAACTGATGTGTTCTTGCTCCCACTGGGGGTCGGGGGGGTACATCCCGGACTAGGGCCGACATATAGGGACAGACAACCATTCACGCTCACACCTAGGGGCAAATTAGAGTCGGCAATTAACCTGCATGTCTTTGGACTGTGGGAGGAAGCTGGAGAACCAGAGAAAAGCCACGTCAGCATGAGGAGAGCATGCAGGCTCCACACAGACAGGTTCAAGGTTCAAACAGTGAAGCGAGTGCTACCCTCAAATCCAAATCCCAGGGGAAATTCTAGATTCTGTGTGGCAGAAATATGAAAATGTAGACAAGAATGAGAAGCTGTGTTGTATTTTATTATCTTAAAGCAGCTGAAACCGACATTTTTTTTTTATTATAACAGAGTATCAGAAGTCCACGTGAGAACAATGTTATAAGGGTCGCTTGTAGTGATGAACCCACAGAGACTCATCACCACATCTGCAGCTTTATAGTGAGTTTCAGCTCAGTGCTAAGCTGTCTAACCCACAACATTACTGTTTTGGCTGACTCACACACACCTCTCATGGCATAATACACTTTTCTAAGCTTTAGTGGTAACGGAGACCCTTGCCAGTTTAGCAGTCACACATCAGATGATGCTGTGATTTTGTCAAGGGATGTGTTTTTATTTTACAGAGGCAGCAACTTCTAAGTCACACAGTTTGACTCCTGGGGGTTACACTGCCCTGATGGCTTACATTATGTTGAGCTTCTAAAGAATAAAGGTTTTGTGTGCCATAGCCAAACTCTGCAGCTGCTCCCTCTCATAGACAACATGACAGACATGTATATTTGTGCAGGCAGATGGCTCATCGACACAACACTTCTATACAAAGAAAATCACTTATTTCATTCTTCAGGGAGACATTTCTGAAATGCTTATTCATAAAGAGAGCAGGGGGGAGTGTGACAGTGAGGCTCGGGGGAGTCAGTAGTGGGTTTATTATGGAGAATGAATGCTGCCTTGATAGGGGAGGTGAAACAGATGAACACATATTTACTTTGCTCCTACAGCTTGTTGATTCCGTGATGTTTAAGAGACATTCTCACCACACTCTGTCTCTGAAGAGTGGGGTTTATCTCAGTGTGATACACCGCAGAATAAGAATAAGAGCAGTTAGGTCACATTGCCACATCCTACAGGAAACGCTGACGGTAGCAAACATTCACACTCTTAAAATCAGCACCAATAGCTATAATGTCTCATAAAACACGTGGGAATCATTTATTTTCAGTTGATAATATGCTGTAATCAGTAATATTTTCAATATTTCTTGTAATTAGCAATAGAAACAACCAATGCTATTACGGCAGTACAGCTTTATTGGCAGCTTTGGCCAAGTTCTCTGATTTACAGGGAAGTTTGTGTCGCTCAAACATGTTTTCTCATGTTCTCAGACATTTGCTTGTTATGTCAAATTACCCTCTTGTCTACATAAAAACGGAAGCAAAACTGTACTTGTCTTGCGTTTAGATTTTTCCTCTTTTTTTTTTTAACTGACCCATTCTTCACACTGATTCAGTGTCCCCTAGGACAGGATGTCTGTGTGTTTGAGATCAGCCGCTCAGGCTCCAAGCCAAGACAAATAGTTTATGTTTAAGGAACAATGTACAGGAGACGGTGAGCGATTTCCTGCTCACAGCACAAAAAGATTGAAGTCATATGCGGACAATGACTTCATCAAATCGGGCTTAATGCTTAATGGTCAAAGGTGTTGACAGTTGACAAAGAGAAAAACCAAAACTGAAATAGTGTTTGTAAGATGATTAGTCCACAGGTCATGTTTTACCACCGTGGAGAGCCACTGTCTGATGCATCGTGTACTTTTGTCACTTGCGTTGTGGGACTAAATGAAAGTAGAAGAAACGTCAGTATTTTGAAGATAACCTTTTCAACTGTGATCCCAGCTGAGCCTCTTGGTCCTGTGGGTTGATTTCACTTCACTCTACTGTATGAGGTTATCTGCTCTTCTTAACCTTTATTTACCCAGTGAAGGTTGACTGAGCAGGCTTTATATAACTGTGGCTCATACTGATACACATACAACACATGCACACGTTTGGACTGAACGCTTTTGACACACTTCTTTCACTTCAGACCACTGAGCAGTAATAATTGCACTGTAATTTGTGACTATAAAACATACTGACTGACACAAGCAGGGAAATCATTACACATTCAGACCTTTTTATACCAGCAACCTTTACTGGCATTATGTGTCTATCAAATAAACATGTCCCTGTTTGTTTCATGTGAAAATCATAAGGTTTAATTGGCTTCATAGATGTTGTTGCAGTTCAGACTGGTGTCCAACAACATGCATCATTGATGACAGAACAGGACAAGAGAGAGAATCAGTAACCTTCAGAAGCCTCTTTCAAACCCAGTGTAAATTCATCTGTCAAGCCAGTTATTTTTTCTGTCATCTAAAAAAGGAATTCTGAGACATATTTTCTAAGTCCATCATTTCTGTGCATATTTGATTGGTTACTTTTTACATTGATTTGATTTTCTAGTCAATTATTCTAGTTTACCACCGACTAAGTTGCAGTCCTACAGTGAATCCTTGTATATGTGAATATTCATCCCACGTCCGAGCTTGTAGCCTGTTTTCTAGAGCTCCTTTTGAGTTTCAGTGCTGCACTGTATGTCCCCACAGCAGTAAGTCAGGCACACTAATAGCACAGAGTGTAATGGGTTATATAAAACAACTTAACCTTGGCCTAATGCCCTGATATTGCCACTAAGTCATCTGCAGCTGAGTGCATGCTGATAAACTGAGCTCTGCCTGGGTTGCTATATTATCTCAGCTATTTTATTTAAGATTTGTTTACAAGTACCAGAGTGATTCACAAGACTCTTTGTTAAGATGATCATGAGTGATCATCTTAACAAAGAAAGTCAGAGTTGCTGTTTTTATTGCTCTAAGTGCCCTCCACTCCTCTTTGGCTCAATGCAAGTGAGGCCGAGGTGGGCGGGCGAAACAGCCAGCAGTGAAATACCATAACAGACAGCAAGCAGGGACTTGTAAGGAAAAGACACCATGGTGGATTATAAACAGTGTCTAAGTAACAACACATCTTTTCTTTCCATCCCCTCTTCTCTGACACGTTGTCTGTCTCAGTTTGGAAAGGCTGAAGGTGGGTCTTGGGGAGGCAGACAAACGTGAAGAAAATCTGGTGTTTGCAGTAGCAACACATTGCATGTCAGTGTGTGTGTGTTTTCTTGGAGGCTATGTTTTGGGGAAAATGAGAGTGAATTAAAAAAGTTAACTCTACCTTTTTAAAGCGTATTTCTGTTAACTGACTGCCTTAGTGGGGTTAAAACCAACAATGTTTTATGCGTGAAGCTAATCTGTGTTTTACTGTTTAAAACTAATTGAAATATGATTAAAATTGATGTAATATGTGTATCATGGACATTTGGTTGTATCTTGTATCATTTTTGTACTCACCACAGTAATAATCTTGATGCAAATGTTAGCATGCCAGCACTCTAAATTAATTGGGTGAACATGATAAACATGACATCGGCTTGACAGCAGCACCTTATGCTGCGTTCCAGAAAACTTCCAGCGAGGAAAATTACAATGGAACGCCTCTCATAGTTGGAATTCCTGCTTTTAACCTATCTTTTGGTTAATCCATCTACCTCGACTTCATGGAGGCAGTCTGATGTCCCTCAACAAACCTGTGGAGGTTTGTCACAGTCGGCTGTATTTTTATGTTTCTGTGTGACATTGTGCACGATTGGAACATAGCATGAGAATTGTTCCTGTCACTTTAGCATTTAGCTTAAAGTGCCACTGTGCCGAAGCACATCCTCACGGAGCGGCTAGCATGGCTGGAGCGTGGCAAAATGACCACATTGCATCTTCCATAGGGGCGGTTCAAATTCTGCATGTTTAGCTCAACACAAACCCATGATTTTTTTTTAAGACAAAGCTGAAGGTGCATATTTGAAAAAACAGGTGCGTCTGCATCCAGGACACACTGGAAATCTCCATCTCAGTGTGTTGGGGGGGGGGGGGATCCACGCTGTTGAAAATGAAACTGAAATTAAAAATGAAACTGAACACAACAGTGGCACCCTAGCTGGCAAGATTGATCCTTTCCATTGCATCACAGAACATTTGCATAAAGTTTACCTTTTCTCAGTTCTCCTCTGTAGTTCAGCTGCATCCTTTTAAATCTGTAGCTCAGCAGGCGGCGCCGAGCTGTAACAGCGGGTCCCTCTCACAATGAGCAGTAGCCTACCACTGCCAGCCTTTGAGTCCAGGTCTGTATGTGTGAACACATCCTGTTGGTCTTTTGAAAAACCTCATTATGGTTGTTTTACCTCAAAATAAATTGGTTTAGATAATCAAACGCCTGCAAAACTGTGAGCTCATTTACAACAAAGCAATGGCTTTTATGTGTCCAGTAAGCTTTAGAAATGATGAAAAAGAAAACCCTCGTAATGAAATATAGTCGTCGTTTAAAGAAAGCGTGTAAGGTGGATGTTGCCAGTTGGCAGGCTCACTTGACCCTCCCTGGACACACAAAGGATAGAAAATGTTAGATCCGATGAATGGATCATGGTGTAAGGCCAGTTATTGATCCAACTGCCTGTTCACATTACAGGCCTGCATTTGCTCATGTGCTATTTGGCCGTAATTGAGTCTGTGCAAGTGACCTTCTTAATTTTAGATTTGCCTGGAGCTAACTGTAGGGACGGACTCGACCATTTAACTTTAATGTTGTGCATTTATTTTCTAATGAAAACTGTGCACTTTAAGGTGTCACTTGTATTGCTTTGGGTTGCAGCAGGAAATTCCATAGAGAGATATTTCAGACGCATCCAAAACGTCTAGACGATATCAGGGCAGAGTGGAAGAATATGTTCCTTGTTTTGTTTGTAAATCGGATGAACTAACCATTTAAGCTTTTCTTCACCCTCATAATGCCCCTGGTAGGCAATGACAGCCACTGTCACTGATTGTATAATTAGCTCCCTCCATATGCTAATTTAATGCAAATTACAGGAGGCATCTTTGATGCATGTTAATGTAACACTGACGATGTGCAGATTGGTTAAAGATGGTACAAAACACTGGACTGGACAGCCTGATTTTTTTAAATCAAGCTTGTGAGGAAGGATCAAAGTAACAATTGTAATTTCTACTTACGTGAGCCCCCACGTCATATACTCCTTCATAGACTCCTTAGTTAGCGGGGATCGCTGTGTAGGTGTTTGGAAGCGCTTTTCTGGTTTTTAGTTTCTGGCTCAAACTGAATATCTCCCCACGCAGCCTGGCTTATTAAACCAGACCAGCACTCTTATTAGATGGAGCCCTTGATATTAGTCATCTGTGGCTGACACATGTTCACATATGTAAGAACAAAGCCTGCAATTACTGTCCATTAGCAGCTATACTGTCCCTGTTGAGATGACTTTTTTTTTTCCGTAGCGCAAACCCAGATGAGGCAGTAAATCAGTGTACGGCTAACAGTAGAAAAGCCATGCCGCCATCATTAAAAGGCTGATTTACCGTATAGTTCTGGTGTGTGTAGAGATCTGTTTTGAACACCTTTACCTTTTTCTCAGAGCCTCTAAATAGTTCTCTCTAGTTGTGTTTGAAAAAACATTTGTGACGCTAGTTGGACACAGAAGAAAAGACTTGTTGTACAGCCAAAGTGATTTTTGAAGACTGATGCAGTGTTTTGATGACCGCCATGTTCCATTCAGTTCTCATCTATAGAAATATGTCTTTTGTCTGTGGCTTCACAGCAAGAGGGTCCCGAGTCTCGTGTCATCCATCTATGATAGACTGATGACCTGTATAAATTGTTCCCACCTCTCAAACAAAGACAACAAATAGCAAAATGAAAGTGTGTGAGACAGAGAGAGAGAGAGACAAATCATCTGTCACCGCTGTCCACTCCAGTCTGGAGAAAATGCAGATTGGTTTTGGACACTAACTAGAACGAATGTTCTCAGTAGCAGAAGTTTCATTCTGCAGAGGTTCTAGAGATTGCTCCAGACAGGCCGATGCCGAGGGAGGTCAGTGTTTCATTTAAATTTGGTCCACTGAGCATTAAACAAGACTAAGAGTCGACAGCGGTGCTTTGAGCTAAATGCTAACATCGACATGCTAATGTGCACAGCTTACCATGTTCACGTACCTGCCAGCATCAGGCTGTTGGGGTATTGGCAAGATGACCTGCCCTCAGCGCCCCCGCCCAACATGCTAGCATGGGACAGAAACTCGTACTTGATTTTTATGTCTCCCCGTTTTTAACCTTTTCTCCCTTACTCTGACGTGCTTGTATTTATTGTATTTATCCACATCACAGATAAAGAGAATAAAAACATGTGAGTATGAGTTTAGCATTTTAGCATGCTAACATTTGCCCAATGAGCCCAACACACAAAGTAACAGAGGCTGATTGTGAGTCACGTTTAGCATGCGAGAGAACTGGACAAATTGAAATTCTGAGCGGATGAATATGCAGAGGACCAACAAGTTACTGTAATTCATCCTGTGGGCGACATCCTGTTCATGCTGATTTAACAAATGGTTGTGGAGACATCTCACCAGAAACCACAACTGTCAAAAAAAAGGAAAATCATAAGAATTACCAAAGTCATTAGGGTTCTAGGCCTGGGGGCCTTGTGGCATGTTCTTTAAAGTTGTTTTTGTGGTGATTCTTATAAAACTTTCAGTAATAAAATGAATAGCAACTACTACTACAACTGAATAATACCATATTGTCACACTTCAGATTAATGTGTGTATCTCTTGCTCATAATATATGTTGCTCATACAGTAATATGTTCAGTGTTTAGTATGCAAGGAGTGCATGTTTTGTGTAGGGATGGTTAAGATCCAGTGGCGGGCCGTTCATTTTACACCTGGGCCTTCAGTGGCATCCTACCTGGATCAAACCACCTCTTAATACCATCATTATGACGCCACGGCTATAGAAACCATCAATATTATACAGAAAGGCAGTATAACAGGACGTTGCATCGCAGACAGGTATCTCATGCTGGAGAATGAATGTCATCACTAAAGCAAGAAACCCAATTAAAAGAATTCAACAAGTCTCCTTTCACTGCAGCCACAGCTGCGCTGCTGTGCAACTGCTCCATATACATCAAACACTCTAACCACCGACTCAGTTCCAGAGTCCTTCAGTTGCCAACACCAGGCATTCCCAGCAATACAATTTGCTCCTCTGAGCCTGTAAGGCAAAGGTATCGCTCGTAGTTGCTGACCTGAAAGTGGCGGATGAACCCTTTTCCCGGCTGGGACAGGCTTGCTAGCTTCGGGGTGGGCCGGCATTTCCTCAAAATATCCAGCTTTTCTTGGAAAGTCCGCCTTGAAAATGGATTTCTAAGTAGATCTGCGACCAAATTAATATCTTCTCCTCCGTCAGCCATTGTGGGTTAAAAAAACTGCTATTAATACTTACGATTATGATAAAGTTTTAGCTTGTGCAGGTCGCTACAGATAAGAATCGCTAGCTTTGGCTAAGCTCTCTGACCAGCCAATCAGAGGACGTGAAAATACTAACGTCATCGTACGCCTGCTAGATGGCCCTGGGGTCACCATCTCGAAATCTGATTGGTTAAAGCAACAGCAACGATGTATTTTAAGCTACGGGCGCCTGCACTTTTGATTCTGAAGGCCTCAGGGCAGATTTCTTTGACCCTGCCAACACATGATGGCTGAAATATGATTGGATAAAAGCTCTAATATAGACATACACTGCTGGAAGCACCCCAGCCCAGAGACACAGAGACATGCTTTGAAATGAAGAGCATAGACTATTAGGAATAATCTAAAAAGATTAATGGGAAAATATTAAAAGGTAAATCAGTGATTCTGAGTTTAGGCCAGCAGAGAAGGCCTTGCTGGCCCTGACGGCCCACCACTGTTAAGATCAGAGTCTAAGAAATTTCACATTATATCTTAACTGCTCTCTTTTATCAGTACAATGTCCATAAATTCAGCTGAACAGCAATATAATCTAACAAGCATTTCTCAAGTCCTCACTCTACAGTATGCTGAAACCTGGTGACCCCATGACATTTCTCTGCCAATGCGTCCTTTATACATAAAACTATAATTGAGGCAATTATGAGGCTTTGGCCTGCTCACTGTTATTTTCCTCTAGTCATTTTTATATGGAATCACACAAATTCAGAGACGTCTGTTTCCCGTCAAATTTGCTGACGACTAACCCAAATTAACTTGCTTCTCATTGTGTTTCCAGTTGATAGGCGGCTTTGTCCTGGCCATTGGCATCTACGCTGAAGTGGAGAGACAGCGCTTCAAGACACTGGAAGGAGTGTTTTTGGCCCCAGCTATAATCCTGATCCTTCTGGGAATAGTCATGTTTATTGTTTCATTCATTGGAGTGCTGGCTTCACTGAGGGATAATCTAACCCTGCTGAAAGTGGTGAGTGGTGTGTCGAGAGCGAAAGTAGTTTATATTATTAAACAACAAAGCAGCTGCAAGGATGCTTAGAATGTGTTTTTTTTCTTATATTGACCATACGAACAATGCATGCTTCCACCGTATTAAACCGCATTAGTAATGAACCAGTGTGTTAATATCTACCTCTATTTGTACCAGTATTTCTCTTAAAATACTATAAAACCAGTAGAAACAATATATAGTTGCAGTTTAACATGGAGCTTGCGTGTCTCCGGAAAAATGTTCTTCAGATGTTTCTTCGCAGTAAAGCAAGGTATGAACATGTTGTCAGGCGACCAGTGTTAGGAGGGACAAGTCTGTTTAATCTGTGGCTTCTGAATAAGGGTGGGGGATTTAAACAATGGAGAAATGCATCATGATATGTCAGTGTGTTTGGGTACGTAGAATATTATGTTTCACTTAAAATACATTACAAGAATAATTTTATGGTGATCAGCAGTTTACTGCAGGTTATTTGGAAAAGTTGAAGCTGTTCACTAGTCACTCTCCTATTGAAAAAAAGCCAGCAGTGGAAGGACATTATTCGCACCATAAGTGTGCTACCGGGTGAAGACATGGTGTGTGAACTGTTGAGAGGGATATATTTGAGGCAGTAGTAACTTCATTGTGTCTAAGTGTATGGATAATATTACATATATATTCTAAAGATAATTATTCATTTTTGAAGTGTAATGGTTCTTCCTCTCTATTCTGTGTTTGGTTACAGTTCATGTACACCCTGACTGTGTGTCTGATCCTGGAGCTGCTGGGAGGAATATTGGCGCTGGTGTTCCGCAACCAGGTCAGTAGACACGTTTGAGCCCCTGCAGCAGGGGAACAGGATAACAACCAGAGCTTGATACAGCAGTAAACTATGTACTGATAATGATGCACAGTTTATCATGAGGAAAACAAATCACACTAGCCAGAAAAACCTGAATCATTTGGTTCTTGGTTGGACTCTGCATGTCTCTTGTAAAAACTCAAAGGAGAATGAATTATACTGGTATGATAAATGAATGAATGAACCATGACCAACTACATGACATTACAATCAAAAATAAGATAAATTAATGTCACTATTCTCAAATTTACACCAAACTCGCATCCACCATATTTTAGAGAAACTAAACAAAAGTTAATAAGTAGATCTAATATAACATATTTAATTAAATGGGGACTTGACTGACACCACACTGAAACCTCATCTGCTCTCATATTTCCAGTCAGGAAATGCACAGGGACCATATAATCAGAGCTGATCTGTTCAGAGGGTAAATGGGATTATCATTCGTATGATATCAGTATGCTAATGACACATTTGGCTTCCCTGACCCATCTCTGTGTTTCTGCATCTTTCTCCTCACTTCTAGTTTCTCTCTCCTAATTCTTCTCTTCTATCCTTTCTTTGTTATCTTCTATACTTCTATACTATCTCTGTCTTCAGTTTTTGATCTCATTTCCCTCCCTGCAAAGAAAATCCAATAATGTTCCTCTGCATACTAACACAGCGTGAACAGTTGTTAGGCAGTCGTGACTTGACAAACAGCTTCCTCCAAAACACACTGCAGTCGGGGACAATACTTTGTGGGGGACAAAAAAAAGGAAGGAAAGACATTAATGTGACCTGGAGACCCTTGATAATTACATGACATGTAAAGACGGGAAGTTATCAGTTGATTAGGTTCTCTCTTTGTTCAAAATTACCCACACATTGAATGCAGTACCCAGACCAGGAGTCTGGGCCACCAGCCAACAAATCCTGATTTGCCAACAAAACTTTGAACTGAACTCTGCTACAAACCAAACAAGTACTGCTGCATCTTTATATTAACAACCTGTCATGGCAAGAAAAACCCTTTGTTGTGAAACAGCAATAGGCTTAGTAGCTTAGCTTACTGGGTTAGTGACTGAACTAATTCACTGGGATTGAAATATATCAAAATATGGACACTTTTATGTGCTTTTTTGGTAGGGGGTCAATTTTAAGTATTGTAAGGGAAGAATAGTCAAAGGTGAAGCCACAGTCAAACGAAACTTCCTGCAGTGTGAGTGAACCTGCGATAGGTCATCAAAGTACACCTGCCAGAAAACCAAAAGGCAGGGATTCAAACTGTAGAATAACTCTGTGTGTCCCTGATGAAGTTATGATAATTGATGAAAAATGTTTTTTGAATGAATAAAAATTCACCACAAATGCAGTGAAGGCATTATCATTTACATGAATTTAACTTTTCAATCAAAGCAAACATTAGTATTGTGGATTTACTGTCATACGCTTCAAATTTTGAGTCCTAAATTCTCAAATAATTTTCTTACAGTGTTATGTGTTTATTATTGGTCGCTACAAACATGACACACACAAAACCCTCAGCCCCCCCACAGGGGATTCTTAACAGGAGTGAAATCACAAAGTTTTGTGAACTGAACCCTTCTTCATGTTTGCTGCTAAACTTTTCATCAGATATGTGCCTGCTGTTATTGCTGCTGTTAGTTATTGCAGTGTGCTGAATAACAACTCATCATTAACGTTTCCTTGTTTTGTCTTTTTGTTTTTATGGAAGTCATGAAGAATATGTGATGAACACAAAAATTGTTTAAAGGTTTTATCTCCTCCTCATTTACATGGAGATCACGTTACAGCTGACAGCGCACAAGGCCGTAAAGTCATATGATTTTGTCAGCTGGAAACCTCTGGTGTGTTTAAAGGCACCATTTTGTGGAACTAAAACTTATTCCGCTTCATAGTTACTAAAATCACAGAGTGAATTTGTTGGGTCATCAGACTTGTCACAGAAAAAAAATCACACATTGAGAGGTGAGGAATTTTCATGGAAGAGAAACTGATGGATTATTAATGCTTTTACTATAATGTGACCATAATTTATGCTTAAGGAATAAAATAATGGATCTACCACTGAGATATTCATTGCATCAGTTTTCATTCATGAATATCTTAATGGGGAAAAGCTTGAGTATCAATCTCAGCATCTTTTTGCCTCTTTTTAATGCTTTCAATTATGTAATTTACATTAATGTTACATTAAACATAATAATGGCCTGTCTTGGAATAACTTTTCTAATAATCTCCTGTGATGCCTTTTAATGTTCATGTCTGTTTGTCAAAAGATAATGGCAGTTTTATTTAAATAAAGACCCTGCATCCAACATGTCATATCTATATATTTTACTGTAGTCTCATTTACATTGAGATTAAAAAGACATAGTAGTGCATGGGGAAATATGTTCACTCTAATGCAATTCCGGCGTTCTGATAAGTAAATTTCTATGAGGATGGATTTTCCTTTAGGGGTCTCATTTCCATGAGCAACATGTTTAAGATGATAATGCCACGTGAGCTCATAGTCCTTTAATAATGTTCTACTGGTGAACGCCCCAGTAGACTGTAAGTCTATGAAGCTGCCCATTGTAACGTGGTTTACTGTGAAGACCTGATATGTTCAGGGGAGGAAAAGGGGAAATTAAATGAAAGGCCTCTTTAATGTCTGTGACTCCCATGAGGGGAACGGTTGCAATTCATTATTATCAGCTGTGAAAAGGGGGAAACAGCAGAGCATCGACATGCCTGGATGGAGTAAAAAGCCCAGTGCTTTGTTGATCACATTTCTAATGAAGTATAAATAAGAGTGTGAAGTGAAAGCCAAGTGAAGAGAGTGGAGTGAAATAAATAATTAGTTTCCGTAATGAAAAGCTCTCATGAATGTAGTTAGTGGAGCTCCAAGTTTCAAATATTTATTTATTCTGATACACTAACCTCATGTGACTCCGCTGCACCAGATTGTGACTGACAGATGTGAGCTTTCAAACGGTCATATTTTAATGTTCCACTTCAGTGGATCGGTCACCTTGACTATTTAAAGCATTTCCTCAGCAGAGCTGCTCGTCAGACGCATTGATTGTAGATCAGCTGTACCATAGAAACAAAATGAACGTGGTAACATGACCTTTTTCTGTTTTCTCCCCCTTACAGACGGTAGACTTACTGAACAAGAACATCCGAAGAGGAATAGTGAACTACTATGATGACTTGGACTTCAAAAACATCATGGACTTTGTACAGAAGAAGGTGAGATTATGTCCCTCCTCGTTTTCTGGCATTTGAACATTCCTGTCAACAAAGGACAGGATTGAGAGGTGTGAATGAGCTCATCAAATGTGTTTCAGTGCAGTAAACACAACACACCTGTTGATAATCACAAGGCTGAGTTGGAATTTGCTTGGCGAAAGGCACTAAAATGGAACTCTGTGAATGATCACAGCAAGTCGTGTCCAAAATAAACAAAGAACTGTGTGGAGCCATCGCTGTGCACCAGCTCCCAGAATACACCATGCTGCCACACACACACACACACACACACACACACACACACACACACACACACAGCCTGAAGCTGAAGATCTCATTACCAACCTCCATCAAGCACGTGGGGATGCAGTGTTTGAAATTATGAAGCAGCCTGCAACAAACTCCTCTGATTAACAGAAGAGCCAAACGATCCGTCAGGCTGCACACCATACATGATTCAGGAATGTGGAGCGTGACCAGCACCAGTACCAGTGGAGCAGGACTGTGGCTTGACTGAATGATATTTTGGATCCTTGTTGGCCTAAAAGTAGTTACTTGGCTGGTTTTGTGGGAGGTCATTTGTGGTTTGGTAAATGTCAGAACTTCCACCCATTTGTAAACAGGCAGACCTAACAGGCGTGTTCCCCTGATGTCCAGTGTGCCAATTCCACTATTCATATCAGTTTCTTACTACGAGCAACATGGTTCTTCATCAGCATGCTATCTTCTGTCACGGTTATCGGCATGTCATATGAAAGATTTCTGTATTTTTGTCTCTTCTCACTGGTTTGACGGACAGGACTCAGCTGGAAAAAGGGGATGTCATGAGCTTGTGTGCACCAATCAGGATTTAGATTTAAATCTAAGTGTGTTGACAGGTGTGGGGTTGTTGGCTTTTGTTTCCAGGCCACTGTCAATCAGATTTGATCAAACCACACTGATACGTTTTTCAGCGGAACAATCTCTTTATGATAACAATGCACCAAATGACAAATATGAAAACAGTGTGACACTGTGAAAGGGGTCGTATATTGTGATGAATCTACAGAGAATTATGGCGATACAGAGCTTTATAGGGAGTCTCAGTTCATTGTTTAGGTGTCCAATAGCAACTTAACTGATTTGCTCTCTCTCGCTGTTCTCATTGCTTCAGTTTTGCCGCTATTTTCAGCTAAAAAAAACACAATGTACACCGCCGGCTCAGCACTAACCAGCAGACAGACACAGGTAGCACCTAGCTTGTGAACATACTGGAGCATTTAGCAGCTAAAAGAGTCATATTTCTCACAGAAGTCGGTGAAGACCAAAACGGAGCCAAAAGTATTGTGAATATTGGACATTCATCAGATGGCCAAAAACATGACATGTTGCTGTGCATCAGTGGTGTTTGTAAGTAAAGGAAGCTGTTTGCTAACAAGTTCTCACTGACAATCAGTGATAATTTCACGGTGATGTGTTCTCATTTTGTTTCTGCCACCTCCCAGTGGCCAAAAAGTTATTTATCGCAAGATTTAGACATTCATCAGTGTCTGAGTTGATCAAAAAAGTGAAAACGATACTTATATAGTTCAAAGTTTTGGTCCAAAAAGGACTTGGGCATATTTCATATCTGCCAGTGCCAAAGTCGATGTCCTCCACTGCTTTGGCAAACATGTAATAAATTACTTTACATTACAGTTCCACTTCTTTATCACTCCAAGCAGCTTGTTCGGCAACAGATTTTTCATGACGGGATTTTTTTAATTCTAATGAGCTGGCACTCTGATCTGTTTGCTCTAATAACTTCAAACAGTGCTTCAGTAATAGTAATACGTCATTTGGCGGCAGCAGCAGTGTAAAGCTTCTTCTGCAGTATATTTTTGCTGTCATGGTGTAAAGCTGCTGGTTGGCTCAAGTGTCCTGCTGCTGAGTGATTTACGTGCTTTGCTGGAGGACTTGGACGAAAAAAACCTTAGTGGGGATTGAGACTGTTTCTACACCTAAATGGGCTTTGTGGATTTATCTGCGCTTGAGAGGACAATGGCCTGAATGAGCCATGGTATGCATTTATTGTTGATGACTAAAAAAGTCAGTTGTGGCACATTTCTTCTTGATAGTAACTACAAGATGAAAAAAAAAGATAAATGATCCTTTTGTTGTGTGTCGGTTGGTGACTGCGTAGGAATTTTTTAATTGTAATCGTAATGTGTATTGTAATGCTGCGATTACAGATGTCAACAGCTGTCAACAGCACAGAGCTCAGCATTTCCAGTTAATTTAGGAAAACAAAGAGACGCAGACAGAAACTAGACCCAAATTCTCCAGGGTTATGCCACATTATTCCTCATTCAACAAAAAGATCAGCCTTCTTGACAGTGTCATTTGTCAGAACAAGCTCCTCCACTCCATGCAGTGATTGGCCAGATGAGCAGAGTTGAAAAGTAAGTAGGGTTTGAATATCCACTGCACAAATCCATGGATTAGTGGCAGGTCATATTTTATCTCCTATTAAGTTCATTTCAAGCTGACCTTTCTGTCCACTGTGCGTCAGCATTCTAATGGAAATGTGACATTTATTCCACCAGCAGTGGCTGCATGTGTCTTCAACACCTGGAAAGACAGTGAGGTCCCTTTTTTGTGCTTACAATTACATTGCCTAGTTAATCAAAAAACTAATCATACTGTTGACATCTGCGGTGTCTCATTGCAAGAAGCTGCCATTTGTCACTTCCACATCAGAGGAAATTGAAGCCACTCAATACATCTGCCCACATAAACGGCATGCAGCTCAAATGTTTCCGACCGTTTTTTTTTTTTTTTATCAGAATGTACACTGCAGTCACAGTGTTCAGCGTTGGCGCAGCCTTTGCATCAGGATATGTGGATTACATCAAGAGGTTTTACAGCAGTGCGAGCAACAAAGCTACTCAGTCATTTGGACAGACACTGACTTCATTTCCTCAGCGCTGTGTGGTCGTTTGACACACTAGTGATCATGCATATTTATAAGTTCATTTTGGATTCAACACAACAGGCGTCGGTGGCTATTCGGCAAAGCTAGGAAAAGCAATTGTATTTACAATTATTCACATTTTATTAGAAGTAAACTCAATGTGCTTTACATTAAAATGCATACAGCAACAAGTGCTGTGTGTTTATGAGAATATGATGAATAATAGAAGAGAAATGCAATAACAACAAACAGAACGCGCACAAGAATAACTTGTAACATTGTTGTGATGGATCGTTATGTTATCAAACAGTGTGTTGTTTTGACGAAGCAAAACCACTGCTCCATCACCTGACATGTCTGACCGGATTATAGTTAGTAAACAGGCCAGAAATGTTCTAGAAAGCCAAGTTATTAAGTGTTAATGCACCGATAAAATTCATAAATTGAACTTTAATTTGTACATCAAGCAGTAAAATGCCTTCTGTCAATGTGAAGATATAAATGCATCAAACATAGTGAAATGTTTTGTGATATTCATGCATCTAAAACTGTACATAACTTCTGTGACTACTTCATCATAATGAAAAACTCCAACAGCTTCTTTCACCGTTTATGTAAGAAAAAATTGCCTGAATGACAGAAGTTTTAAACAGGAACTGTGTAAGCACCAGTTTGTAGCCAGAGAGGAAAACGGTCAATAAATGTGGATGAAACCAACAAAATGAAGACAATCTAAGTTATTTATCAGTCAATGTTGCTCTCTCAGAACAACAACAACAAATTAGTCACTGGGCTTGTCTGTTATTGACATCTGGCATCATCTGGTAACACTTGGGGAGTCCCTGATTGATCCGTTTGGTCCACAAAGTGTGTCCATCCATCAGATAGGAGGCTGGCTTCACATTGGTGGGAACAGTTCATCATCCATATGGTTTGATATATTGTTTGGTTCCTGTAGATCCTCCCTGTCCCTTTCTCTTGACAAGAACTCGTTTTTGCTAAAGCACTATTATCCTATTTTGTGGCAATAAGACACACAACACCAAACATTGTACGCAAAGTGTGAGTGGTCCCTATACAACATCCAAATGTGTTCAGATAAATATCTCCATTTATTTTATGAGCTGGACTGTGCATTTCTGGAAAGGCAGACCAAAGTAAAAAAGGAGTATGTTTTTACATACCTGAAGTACACTACTAGAATGTTAAGTGTGTTAAATGTTTGATGGAGTCTTTTTTTCCCAATATGTGAGAGTGATCAGTGTATCTTATGAAATTTTACAACATATTTCCAACGAGTCTAATTTAAATTGCATTTAAACTTAAAGTTGAGCTGTATTTTAGTATATATTTCCAAATGTATTGTAAAGTGTAATAAGGTAAAGTTTTAGCATCACTAAATCATTTATAGACTAGTATATTATATATTAATTGAGAATATAATTAGATTTGCATTTAATTTACGATGAAGATTATTTTAGTATGTATATTAAACATGTAGGCCTGCAGCCTAAGTGGTTTCAACATATTAAGGTATACTCATTTTGAATAGACACAAAGTCCATCAGGGGATGACTGGCACACTGGATCCACTGAAAGTTTTATAGTTTTGCAAAGTGGAGATGTGGTCAACCTAAATATACCTTCCCCTAAAATCATCGAATGCTCAGATCAGATGCTAAACTCTGCTGTGTGGATTTGTGTAAAGAATAACACCAGGAATATGTGAGACACAACCCCAGTCGGGGGAAGGTTTGCAGGAATCGATGGAATGTGTTCTCATGGATGGAGAAATGAGGGAAAGTCTGTGTACGCTGCAGGTATTTTCTGCTCAGAGAAACATTGTCCTCTTTTAACACACCAGCACCACTTACAGCAGCAGCTTACTTGACTAAGTGCTGGTTTTGGATCTTGCAACTAAACCATTAGAGGAACACTTTGATGTGAATCCATTTCCTGCAAAATGTTGTTATTTTAATGGTCTCTGGTGCTCAGAGCACGCTCTACTGTAAAATGCAACGGTCTGCTCCTTAAAAATAAGGAACATGTTTCCTTCATATTTTCCATCTTCAGCTGATCAGCTGATGTTGCTGTGACAACAGGTTATCTGTAGGGCTGAGACCCTTTATTGTCTCTGTAATTACCGGTGGATAGCACATGACAGATATGTGACATTTGGTGGGATGATAATGGTTTGTAAGTACTTCCTGGAAAATACTACCCTCATTGTGATTAAACATACACATCTGCACTCTGTTGTTAAGATCATAACAGGGGCCTCCCTGTCTCACTGCAAGTGACAGGAACATGTTTAGAAATCACTGAAATAGATGTGATTTTTCTATATGTGATCCACCATAGAGCCTCCCTTAACCGACCGTTACTCGAAGCTTGCGACTTGATAAACGGATAATGGTTTATAGCTCACAAGGGTTCAACATAAACCTTACTGAAAGTAAATGTCAAATAAAATGTCACGCAAATCCATCAGAACTGGCTCATTAAAACTCCTTCGGAAATTGAAGTAGCTGCAGCAAAGTTGATGCCTTTCACCGCAGACGGATTTGAGCGTGTTGAGCGTTGTTTACTAAAAGAAGATGACGGAGGATGACAGTATGGTGCACTCTTCATCAAGAGTTGATTACTAATTATGGGGTTGAACCCCATAACCGATCAGCATCAAAAAGCCCAGCTTGGTCATTATTACTGTTCATTTCGATGGAATTGTGGCAGTGGTGGTCAAACATGCAGGTAATCGGTTTAATGAGCAATTTGCTGATTAGTGATTGGCTCCATTGTGTGAAAGCAATTGGAGACACAATACAGTGTTTAAAGGATCAGTGTGTAGGATTTAGTGGCATCTGGGTTTGAGATTGAGGAATACCCCCGCCCCTCCCTTCAGAGACCCCATGATGGCCAAAGGATTCATGCTGGATGGGTTTTAAAGGAAAGAAGACGGCTTTCAACATAAGTGCAGAGCTATTGCAGAGCACCTGCCACTGGTTTATTTAAGGAGAACACAGAAATCAGACACTCAGACTTAGTTAAATATCCCTTCCTGTCGTATCTGGTTTTCTTTTTAACTTTATTACAACTTCATGAAGAAAGGGATTGAATTAGCATGAGAATTTCAGCATAAACTCTGACCATGTATGAAAGATCAGTCACAAGGATATAGGCCATATAATAATGAAGGCAAGGGAGCACATGATGAACTAACCTCTGTTGTGCAGCCCACACTTTGAGCTGTCAGCTGGCCAACTAGCCACCCGGTTAGTCACTCAGTCATCCAGCCTGCCAGTGGCCATCAGTGAGTCAGACAGTACGCTACAGACAGACAAACACAACTAACTCTGAGGACTGCTTCCCTGTAATTCACCTGTGAGGAATGGTTTCCATCCACAAGTGTAGAAGACGATGGAAAACCATAAGGAAATGGTTAATAAAGGACTAACGGAAACAGTATTTGATACATGAGAAATTAGGCACATTTAGTTTGATATGTGTTGAGTTTTACCACAGATTGTTGTCTAGTTATCAGTCTGCAAGTGACAAGGAGAGTCGTATAATACCATGAGAGGATGGAGGGACATCCCCGGCCTCCTGCAGTCTCGATTGTGTTGACAGGTGTTTTGAGAGATTGGTCCTTCAGACCGGTCTCCTGGGGATGCAAAATCCCCTCAACTCACGCCGTCATTGATCTTCCCAAGGATAGGATTTACTGCAGAGTTGTTGGATTGCGTTATTCTGTACAGTTGCACCTACTAAATTAGAAAACTCAGTGAGAAGCTGTAATGTCATTGGACTTGTACGTAACAGTTGCAGACATTAATCACATCCGTAATTGCTTTGCCTTCCTGTGACCCTTGTTTGGGTCCTGACTCAGGGCTGGAAAAAGCAGCGCTCTGTGGAGTGACGCCAATAAGAAGAAGAAGTAACCTCCTGGCACACTGGCATCATGTCAGCATACTAATCATATTGCCTTGCAAAGAGCAGGCTCATATTTATTCATTTATTCATCCTCTCTCTTCATCTCTTGTTTCATCAACTCGCACCGTCTCTCTTGCTATGTAAACTCTTTTTCATGTTTGTTCTCTGTCTCTCTTATTGTCTCTCCGGCTCACTTTCTCCCTGCCAATAAATTATTTGACTCATTAATGACTACAAAGCAGAACAAATAATGTGCATGTGTTTTTTAGAATGTTTACTCTTTGAGGCAGCTTAGCAGCCACGATCTACCCCAGTGAAGTTATAAATTAAGGAGAAATTACTGAATGGGGGCCTTACAGGTTTGGTGCTATCTATTTTGAGTTCGGGGTACAAGACATTGTTTAATTCAAATATTGAAAAGCCTTTGGTCTCAGATGGTTGTCACATCCATTCTATAGATAGACCTTCCACATTGTGTGCATTGGTATTTTGACTTGTCAAGCACGTGTAGCTAATAACATTAATAACAGGTAATAACAGGTTCATTTGATGTCATTTGTCACACGCGTGCTTTTGCTGCTATGAAAAATCAAAATGCCACCAGAGGAAAAGTTGATGATTAAGTGAAATTCTCTGTTGTTAATTCCGTTGTTTGCCTTCAGCTATATTTTTTTTGGCGGTTTCCTAAACAGCCTGCAAACCATGTGACACAGGAACAGTCAATTAAAAACAATGAACTTGTCTGAAGCAGAGTTCAGTCAATGCGACTCTAAGCCAAAACCAATAATACAGATAGCTTATCGAAGCTCCTTCACTTTCCCTTTGAAGTAATGATGTTTTCTTTTCTAGGGTTTGTCAGTAGTGGCTGAAATAGAGGACAATAAAAGTTAATTGGTTGGTGTCACACTATTTTGTGCCTGTAAACCAACAACAGGAGGGTAGCAGGTATCCTAGGATGAAACATTTCAGCCTTTGAGGCTGCTGCTTCTAAAGGCTGGCTGAGTCTGTAGGATAGGGAGCAGAGGCCCTCCACTGGAATAATCCATGTAATAAGTATTTAATGTTTATATTTCTAAGGTGAGTGAGAAGACACATAGAACTTTAAGTACCTTAAATTGCAAATGTGTGCCTGTAATGTAGTTCGATAAATGCTGAAAACTCTATTTTGGATGTTTTGTGTTACTTTGCCGTGTAGATACGACAGACTAAAACTGAATGTTACAGAAAAGACGGCTTCTTTGCATGAAATTATATTTTCAGGTGCTGATGATATTATGTCCAACAGCAAGGGCTTGGTGTTGTAATAGTATGACCATATTGTTTTACTAATTTACAGTTTTTATGTTATGTTGTAATATGATATTATAGATTTTAGCCATATTGCCCAGTCCTACTACCACCTCTACAATGATTTTGACAAAATTAGAGAGATACACACACACACACAGAGAGACTCATAATTAAATGCAAATGCCCTTAATTATGGCTCATTTCAGCCCAAAATGTTTCTTGCATTATACCAGTGCAGCAGAAAAATGTTGTTTGTCAATCTGGTGACTTTGTTTTTATCTCTCCCCTCTCCCTCATCCCTGCCTCACTTCTCTCTACCTTGTATTCACATTACATATCTTCATCACTCTTTTTGTCTTTCCTTTTTGCCCTTGTCTCTACTCTCTTGTTCTCGTCTCTGGCAGTTTAAGTGTTGTGGAGGTCAAGAGTATAAAGACTGGTCGGTCAACATGTACCACAACTGTACTGCACCTGGTCCACTGGCCTGCGGTGTCCCTTATACTTGCTGCATTACTACTAAGGTAGGTACCACTATTACCATTACAATAGAATTATCACTGCTATCAATTCTTACTGTCATACAGAAGCATGTACTGGCTGTACAGCTTGGATCCGAGTATTATGTCATATTTTATGAAGTTCTGTTTAAATTCCTCTCAGAAAAGAGATTCCTCTCTTGGTAAAGGTCCTCACTGACACAAAATACAAAAGAGCACTGACAGAAAAACTACACATGATCATCAGTTCCGTCACAAGCTTAAAGCATCAAAATGTCCTGACTATAAATGCTGTTTTGCGTTTCATGTTACATTAATGTGAAAATGTGAAAGTATATGTAAAAAACAAAATGTAAAAAGCCTTTTGAGCTGCACAAGTGTCATATTTCCACTGTATGATGCAGCTCGGCCAGGACATCACTGTCAACACACACACACACAGGAGCAACAGAGGATATCAAAGGGACAGTGCTCTTGATTCTCGCTATGTGGCTGTTTGACCTGGCATGGCTTGGCTGGCTGCCATTTTTCAAACTCTGGCTCAAGTAAATAAAAAAAATTGTGGCTGTTGATGGTAGTTTGGCTATTTAAGAATATTAGCTTTATGCAGGATTTCCCATGTCGCTCAAGTGACAGTTGTAATGACGTTGCAGTGTTTCCGTCTCTCGTTTTAGTATTGGAACCTCAACTGAAGTGATACTAAAGAAAGCACCAGGTACTGTCCTCAGCTTTTGTCAAAGGAAAACCAAACAAGAAGAGTTCCAAGTGAGTTAAGTCGTGCTGAACCATGTAGTGGAAAAGAGCCAAAGTGAAAGATAAGATAAAGTGCTTCAAGTGATGTTACTTGACTGGAGCTGATGACTATACATTGGAAAATGAAAAATCTGGGAATGTAATAATAATAATAAATTTTATTTAGAGGCGCCTTTCTGGCACTCAAGGTCGCCATACAAGAAGACAGTAAAACAATAAAACATAGAAAATTCACACAATATTAAATAAGTTTACACAATATAAAAACAGGTTGACAGTGCAATTAAAATCATAGTGAGAAAGCAATCCGGAACAGGTGGGTTTTGAGTGTAGATTTGAATAGGGAAAATGAGTCAATATTTTTTAGATCGGGTGGTAGTGAGTTCCAGAGCCGGGGAGCAGAGCGGCTGAAAGCTCTGCTCCCCATGGTGGTGAGACGGGCAGAGGGGGCAGTCAGGTGGATGGAGGAAGAAGAGCGGGGGGTACGGGAGGGCGTGGCAACATGGATGGGGTCCGACTGGTATGAAGGGGTAAGATTATGGATGGCTTTGAATGTTGTCAGAAGGATTTTGTTGATGTTGGAAGTTGATGCGGTACTTGACCGGGAGCCAGTGGAGCTGCTGCAGGACAGGGGTGATGTGGTGGATGGAGGGGGTTCTGGTGATGATACGGGCAGCTGAATTCTGGACCAGTTGAAGCTTATGGAGTGATTTGTGAGTGAGACCAAAGAGGAGGGAGTTACAGAGAAGTGACAAGGCTGTGAACAAGGATAGCAGTGGTGTGGGGGTTGAGGGAGGGGCGGAGGCGGTTGATGTTACGTAGATGGAAGTATGCAGACCGGGTAATGCTATTGATGTGGGATTGAAAAGATAGAGTACTGTCGAGGATGACACCCAGACTCTTAACCTGAGGGGAAGGGGAAACAGAGCAGTTGTCGATTGGTGAGAAAAAAAGAGATTTGGATAGTGTTGATTTAGAGCCAATGAGGAGAACCTCAGTTTTATTAGTTTAATTTGAGGTGAACCAGGATTTGATTTCTGCTAAGCAGTCGGTGAGGGAGGAGGGTGGGAAGTTGGAAGAGGGTTTGCTGGAGAGGTAGAGCTGGGTGTCATTCGCATAACAGTGAAAATTGATATTATATTTGCGGAAAATATTGCCAAGGGGAAGGAGGTAGATGATGAAAAGGAGGCGCCCCAGGGCTCTGTCATGGGGCGTCTCCTTGACACCTGAAGTGACAGTGGAAGGCTGGGAAGGCTGGGATGTGAAGGTCTTGAGCTGAATGAACTGAGTGCGGCCCGAGAGGTAAGATTGAAACTAGTCTAATGGGGTGTGGGTGATGTCGATGGAGGAAAGTCTATTCAGGAGGGTGGTGTGACAGATGGTGTCAAAGGCCGCACTCAAGTCAAGGAGGATGAAGATTGTGAGTGAACCAGAATCAGCTGCCATGAGGAGGTCGTTGGTGATTTTTATAAGTGCAGTTTCTGTGCTATGGAGGGGACGAAAACCAGACTGTAACTGTTCATAAAGGCTGTTACGGTAGGTTAGAAATAGGACGTAAGTTATTGAAGTTGGAAGGATCATTACCGGGTTTTTTCAGAACTGGAGAGATTGCAGCAGTTTTGAGAGACAGAGGAACAGTTCCAGTGGTGAGGGAAGAGTGAATGATGGCAGAGATGAGGGGGAGCAGTGAAGGGAGGCAGGCTTTAACCAGAACTGTGGGGAGGGGGTCCAGCTGACAGGTGGATGGCTTGGATTTGCGGATGAGGTCTGAAATTTCCAAAGTGGTGGGGAGCAGTGTGAGTTTACCAGACCTCTGCAGCCTGCTCCTCATCTCTGCTCGAGGCTGGTGGCTCATGGATACATTCGCTAATACTACCATAGCACACACGTGTTGTGGGTAATGTAGATGCCAGATTTCTTCAAAGAAGAAGAATGTGTGGAATAAAAGACTACCTCTAAAATCTCTAGTTCTATTCTCTATCATAAGTGTAATGCTAAACTGATCCAGTGCTCTTTTTAAATAGGAATACCATGCAATTTTCATCTTTGTTAAATGTTAATCCCTGCTAATTATAGCTGCTAATGCACACTAAGGAAGGTAGGAAGGTATGTGTGTTGACTGGTTTTGAAGATCAGTATTAGATAACAGCATCTGTAACATCTGATGTGCCTGGATAAAGTAAACATTTAATCATTCCCGGCACTATTTATATTGGATCTATGAAGCCCTGAGCGCAGGGGTTCAGTTTGTATGTCATTATAGTATGTAATAGTGTGGAGTTATGATTTAAATGTATCTCATTACCCTTATGGTGGTGATTAAGCCTTTGCCATGCCAGACAAACAGGCAATTTTCTCCCACGCAAAACTGCACATGTGCTCCCTTTAATTTATGCACCTACACTTCCCAGAGTTGACAAGGAAAGAGAGAACAAACAGAAACTTTTTTTTTATTCACAAAGACAACATTTTGCTGAACGGACACACTCTGCCTCATAGTTGGACTCAGGAAACTAACGCCTCTTTATCCTGTCTTCTCAATATTAAAACCACTAGCAATTCATTCATGTTTTATTCATTTCCAGTTTTGCTTCGCTGTGAGTCCCTTTTAATAACAGGGTTAATTAAGTGACAAAAATGTAAGGTGTCTTTATGTTTTCAATTAATTGATAACTACTAGTCTTTAGTATAAATTTTTGTCTATTAATGTTGGTTCCTTTCAGTAGTCGCTCATTATTGATAACAGGCAAAATTGTGAGGCAGCCTAGGGCCAGCCAATATATATAAATAAACAAATCTATATATTCTTACTGTAGGCTTTTCAGTGTAAAATGATACTTTTGCTGTCAATGATGCCTGCAGTTGTGATCATAACCATACACCGATTCCTTATCTTTGCCATTTTACTGGAGTATTTTTCTCTTCCGGTACATTATGATATACCACAGAAGACTGTATTGCACTCAATTTCTTTGCAGAATCATAAGGAAAATATGATAACAGCGTGGTTTGGTGAATTACCCCACCATTCTTATTGCTGCTAATCATTAATGGTGGTAGTCAAGCATTAGACATTCAAGTAGAGGGAAAGAAACTGCAGAGAAAGTGACTTACTGACCCTTTCAGAAGTTATGGAAATGACATCACTTGTACAAAACTGGAGTATTTTATTTTAGCTTGAACTTGAAATAATTAAAACAGTCAAAATGTGATGATAAAATTCTGAACCATAGATTGTGCAAACCAAATTTCATACAAATGTATCTAGATAAATATAAAGAGAGATATAATAAATAAATGATAATAAAAATGAACTTAGAGACACGGGTCTGAAAATGTATTATGTGAAAATAGACTGACATATTGAAATTTCCTTTGACTATAGTTTCTCACAAGTTCTCAAAAAAGGAGAAAAAGTAGTAAAATTTGACATTTATATAGCAAAAGAGAGAGATAATTGTGAAAACATATCCTTGATTGGCACAGCGCCACCTTGAGGTCAGTGAGTGTCCTTTTATGTGCCTGAGTGTTGGGTGCATATTGCAAGACACTTACCAATTTTCTTGACTCTTGGTCTTATGATTTTTGCTGCACTGACATTGTGCAATGTCTTAAAAATGGCGACTCCTCTTCATGTGCCAGTAGGTCACAAGAGCTTGGCAGTTTATCTTATCTAATTTGAATATGTGGATATATTTGAATATGGAAAACTACAAACCCAAGGTCACAAGGTACACGCTCGCATACACACTGGCTAGTTTTTTCATGCACACACACTCACGTAGTCTTCGCTAAAAGGCAACAAACACTTTTTACAGTTGAGCTTTCTACAGTCAACAGGATTGTAGTAATGATACTTTCAGCACTTTGGTGTGTGCGTGTGCATGAGAGAAGCCGTCATAATGTGGGTCATTGTGTGTGTTTCATTGGCAGTCTGTCTTTTTTAGAGTAGATTAAATTCTGTCTTCTGTCTGCTGCTGTTGTTGTTTGGTGTACATGTACACACATAGTGGTGTGAAGGGTGATGATGGGCGGTGTGTTGTTTTGAAAAGTCAATTAGATTTGTTGTGTCCTAGTGTTCCTTTATTTAGGATACTATGAAATATTTCTACATCTCTTTCTCTCTGCCCCACCCCCCCTTCAGGCTAATGAAGTGGCCAACACTCTGTGCGGGTACGAGGTGTTGAAAAAAGAGGTAAGACCTCAAAGACTGATGCACATGACTGAATTGAGAAAAGACTAATGTGTTTTTAACCTCAAGTGCTGCTCCTCGTCTTGATTGATAGCATATTAAATATTTAGTGCAGTTTTTGTCTGCTTTGACAGCCAGAACATAATGATTTCATGTGGAGATTTCATACATTTGTTCTGTGTATTCAACATAATGATTATAGTGACTAGCTGACATGCATTTTGTGACACTCACCATTAGTGCAGCACATCCTTTACAACTCACAAATAAAGACTTTACAGTCATGAATTAAAGCAAAATAAAGCTGTCATATTTGTGATGGATTGCTGGCACGTTTTCCATTATTCAGTTTTAAGTGCAGCATGAAATGTAGGACTGTTTAGTATGAAATATTCTAGTAGAAGTAGAAGTAAAAACCAAACTGACTATGAAACTGTGTATGAAACTCGACTGTAACCACTAACTGTGAAAATACAGCTAACAAGCGATTTGTGTCTTGCAGCGATTGGATTTGATTGAAATCATCCATATCAGAGGCTGCACTGATGCTTTCTTCATCTGGCTGATGGACAACTATAAGACTATGGCTGCACTGTTGTTGGGGATCCTACTGCCTCAGGTACACACACATCCACGCCTCCTATATGTATAAACACAAACTTAGGGCAGTATAATATACATGATGCTCAGCATGTACAAGGCAAGGAGGTCTACATGTTCGTAGTTTAGATTTGAACCAAACATTTCTAATCTGAAGAAAAACAACTGCTGTGTATAACAGTTATGTGCAGATTTGAATTGTGTGTTCTGTGTGTAGTTACATGAATGCACATTATGAACATTAATGTACATCTGTAAGAAACAGATTTACAGGTTTACTGGTCTTCCAGGAGAGAGAATTCTTTATGTGATTTGGGTTTGACTGACAATGACGTACTTTTCATGTTTTATTGTTCATAAGAGTTAAGAACTGCTCCAACCCCGTGAGTCAAAGTGGGCTGGGCACTTGTACAGTTGAGGCCAAAATTATTAGCCCCCCTTGTGAAATCAGACAAAACCCTTGATTTCTCCATGGAAATGACCATTAACAACAAGTGTTTATAGTTTATTTGTTTCCAAAATAACAAAGACAAAATATTCACTAAGTTTGATGTAGGATATTTTACTGATGCAATTGAAACAAGAAAAGGCAAAAATGAAATGGCCAAAATGATTAGCCCCCCTTAATAGTCAATGGTGTACCCTTTCTGAGCCACAACTGACAACAACCTCTTAGAGTAGTTCTTTACAAGGTTGGCACATGTCTCTTGAGGGATTTTGGCCCATTCTTCCAATGCAAATTGTTCCAGCTGGTCCAAATTGCATGGTTTCCGAGCATGGACATTCACTCTGAGCACCCGTCCCAGATTCTCAATAGGACTGAGATCTGGGCTCTGTGCGGGCCACTCCAGGACCTTGGTTTTGGTGTCCTTTAAGAACTGTTGGACCAATTTTGACGTATGCTTTGGGTCATTGTCTTGTTGGAAGACCCAGCGACGACCTAAGCCTAGACTAAGAGCAGATTTCTTCATATTATCCCTCAAAATGTCAACACAATTTTCTTTTTTCATGATGCCAAGTACCCGAATCAGGCTCCCTGTGCCTGAGGCTGCAAAACAGCCCCACAGCATGATGCTCCCACCACCATGTTTAACTATGGGAACGGTGTACTTTGGGTTGAAGGCCTCTCCCTTTCTGCCAAACACAAGCAACATCCATGTGCCCAAACAGTTCCAGTTTAGTCTCATCAGACCAAAGGACAGATTTTCAAAACTCATCTTTACCTTTCAAATGTTCACGGCAAACCTCAGTCTGGCTCTGATGTGCTGCTCTTTGAGTAAAGGGATTCTTCTGGGACGATGACCCTGAAGCCCACCACGATGAAGTGCCCTCACAACTGTGTTTCTTGAAACATCAACTCCAGAAGAGGCCAGGTCAGCAACAATCACCTTGGCAGATGTCCGGGGCTTCTTGCTGACAGGACATAACCAACATAGTGGCACCTAACTAAGGGGACATTAGCTAACATTCACTCCCTGAAGACTTGAACCACAACCACCACGTGCCAAACCCAAGCCTTACCCTACTCGGAGGGTAGAGGTGTACTATATACCTAACTTTTGTACTTGTGACAATATTTCTCAAAACTGTCACCGCTGTCAGGGGTTTAAGAAGAGCAGCGTTAGTTTCAGTGTCCGTGAATGTCAGAAGCACATTGAAATCAAACATTTACGCAGCTAAGCAATTCTAATGACTAAGTGGGAGAAAATGTAAATTGCTTCACATCAGATACACCTGACATTTTCACAATATGAGCAGTGATAAAATAAGCTGTGCATTTTCACAAAATGCTTTGCATGCTGGTCCATTTCCTTTGGGTTTGCTCTACACTAAGTACAAACAGGGAACATTTTTGAAAAAGCCTTTTTACAAGATTTTTGAAACTGTCTGACCGTCTTTTTGACACTGTGACACTTAGAAATACACATATGAACGCCAAGCATTTCCACTATACATCTGCCACTTTCCCTTCATATACATTTTTTTTTTACCAGATCCATTAGCAGAATTGGAAAGCTTTCATTTCATCTGTCATTCCTGGCTCCTTACATATCATTTAACTTATGATACTTTAAAATACAGACACACATTGACTGACAGATCTGAATACACAGTACTGTGCACAGGTCTAAGGCAGGTGTGAAGAAATGGTGAAAAGTAAGAAGTTTTTTTAAATATCTAAAATGTAAATGTTTATTTTTATCAATTTACAAAATCCAAAGTGAGCGAACAGAAGAAAAATGTAAATTAAATCAATATTTGCTGTGACCTCCCTCTGCCTTCAAACAGCATCAGTTCTTCAGGTACACTCGCACACAGTTTTTGAAGGAACTCAGCAGGAAGGTTGTTCCAAACATCTTAGAGAACAAACCACAGATCTTCTGAGGATGTCGGCTGCCTCAGATCCTTCTGTTGAGCACAGTTGAGTCTCTTGGCCATGTTTCCACATCTGGTCAGACTTCTCCAGACAGTAGATGGTGTTACTGGTTTCTGCTGCTTCTGAGCTGATGGCTGCTGGACATCTTCTGATTTCTGAGGGAAGTAAACATAATGTGTCTTTCACCTGCTGCACTAAGTTTCCTTGGCCGACCGCTGCGTCTACGGTCCTCAGCGTTGTCTGTTTCTTTGTGCTTCTTCCAAAGAGCTTGAACAGCACATGTTGAAACCCCAGTCTGCTCTGAAATCTTTACCTGGGGGAGACCTTGCTGATGCAGTAGAACTACCTGGTGTCTTGTTGCTGTGTTCAGTCTGAACATGATGACCTGAGACATGAAGCTGTCTTCCACAGCCTCACCTCAGTAGCAGAGTTTGTCTGTTCCTCCCCCAGTTTTAAGCCTCCTACAGCTGTTTCTGTTTCAGTTAATGACTGTGTTTCTACCTACATATGAAACTGATGATCATTAGCACATGTTTGGTATAATTGGTTAATCATACACCTGATTATGATCCTACAAAATCCCTGACTGTGATCAAGTGTACCTGAAGAACTGATGCTGTTCTGAAGGAAAAGGGAGGTCACAGCAAATATTGATCTGATTTAGATTTTGCTCCCCTTTGCTCACTTTGCATTTTGTAAATTTATAAACAAACATTTACATTTTAGATTTTTGAAAGCATTCTTGCCTAAGACTTTTGCACAATATGTAGATCGTGCTGGACTTAAATAAGCGTGTTGGACACCACTAAGCTGTGCATTTAGGAAAGGAGAGCCAGGCAGTCATTCAGTCCATACAGGGGGGCTTCTAATTAGCCATATTTCATGTCTCTTCTCTCTTCATGACCTGCTCTGGTCCACCATCATGAAGGCCATCTGAATTCCCTTATTTCTGTTGGGAGGAGCGATGAGCGAGGAGGCTTTCTTCCTTTGTGAACGTCTTTTATAGGACTGACTCAGTTAGTGAAAAAATCCATGTGCATCAGGGACAATATGTTTTGGCATGAGATATATTTATATTTATTGTTTTCCTCTTTCCCTAAAACATATTTGCTGCTAAATTATTTCTACAAATTATGTGACACTCATAATGAAATATAGCGTTGTTTGCTTATGTGCTTTTGATGTCTGAGCAGTAACTTTATAAACGCCCCATGGAGATCTCTCTTCCTTTCCTTCCAATAATCTCTCTCTCTCTCTCTCTCTCTCTCTCCCTCTGTCCAGTTCTTTGGCGTGATAGTCAGCTGGCTGTACATCACTCGTGTTGAAGACGCCATCAGTGAGTGTGGTCACTACACGGACGGACTACTGAACTCAAGTGCACATGAAAGAGCAGCGAGGAGCCAGGGCCGCATGGCCAAATGGTTTAAGTGTATGCCAGAGATCGACTGATGGAGACAAAAAATTGAAAGCAGTCCAGTCGATCCAGATACTGCTGCAGAAGATGTGGGAACCTGCCTTTGAACTGCAGGTTTATTATATCATCACTCCAGTGTTGAAATGTGTGTTTTTATATGTGTTTTTGGGAAGAAGGAATTGTTCAGCAGATTATTAATTAGGAGATTGATATTTAAGTTTTTAGTTACTATATGTAATGTCCAAGACAATATTTACAGGGTTAACTGTGTTAAAAAATGATTCATTAACGTGTTAGCATAAACTGCACTAAGGCAAGTGTGGGAAATAAGAGCTCATTTAGATCTGTGCTTTTAGCTGCATTGTGCCTCAGACAGTCTCAGGGATAAACACAGAAACCAATACAACCACTATTGCTCCTGGTTTGATAATATGAAACTGATCACACATCACACCCTTTCTATAGCGCTGACATTTTTTCTTACTTTTGTACCTGTGTTCTTTGTATTTTTCTGATACCACTAATTTCTGATACTGATGGAGCCAGTCCTCTCATTGAATCACTACTGTTGCCAAAACAAAACAAAAATAGTTGGCTAAGACACTGTTCATCTGGAAGTAGCACATGCTTGCCTCATTTGTATATAACTGGTAAAGCTCTGAGGTTTGAGACTAAAACATTTAAGCCTGTAGAATTTAGAAGTAGAAGTATTTATGCACTACTCTGCACACCCCCTTATGACCACAAGTGCTCAGGGAACCTTCAGAAAGTGCTGCAATGATCATAATTATTATTATAGGCATTTTCTTCATCAAAGCCTTAACTTTGACCCCTGATTTTAGTCGAAGGCTGTGGTTTTGTTTTTGTCTTTTTATAAGTGAACACATTTTGGTGTAATCTTCAGTTCACTGGTGTGATGAGAAAATGCAAAGCAGGCCCTGCAGTGTCAGGTCTGAGAGCCTGCAGATGATCAGTTGTATGTTGATTTAAAAGATGAATGCTAATGCAGTGCCACTGCCATAAGTAGAGGATATCTCAGGGTTAATGATAACTATAGGGACCCTGTTTCAGAATAACCATATTTAAGGACTACTAATTCACAATCTGTGAGAACGGCAGCGCCACCTGCATTACATTTTTTTATCAACATGATGAAATGATTTATGGAACATATCGGCTTAGTCAGAAAAAACAGCGTACAGAGTTACAAGTTAAAAAAACCTTTAGAGGTCTTTACTTTATTACCATTAAACTGAAACCACTATTCTTTTCCCTAATCTTAACTCATCTGGAATCAGGCTTCAGTATTCCTGTGATTTATACTCTCTGTCAGACCACTTTCTTACAACTTGTGACTTGAAAAAAAAATCTTTGTCACTGAACAGAGCATCCACATGTCAGTTAGGTTTCCCCCAAAATAGGTTCACTCCACGAATTAGACGTGTAATTTCAACGAGACACGTCTGCATATAAACATATTAAGATAGGCTAGTCTTGATATACTGTATATAAAATTGCGCAGAGCATCCTGTATCATATAATCCAGTGTGGTTTTAAGTTTCACAGACATGCACTCATGACATAGTTGAGTAATGTGACGTTAATGTGCTACTAAACTTTGTTTGGTTTGACGTGAAGTTGGAAAAATGGTTTACTGTAGTGACATTACTGTGACATGTTGGCGTCATTGCTTCTATTCAGTGGTGTGCACACAAACACACAGGGCTTCATGTTGCCTTGTTTGCACTGAAGGGTCATTGACATGATCACATGTCAGGGCAAAAAAAATGATACATTTGACTTTCGCCCTGATTCATTCTGTTAGGTCTTTATTAGAAAATAGTCGTTTATGTTTCTTCTCAGGCACGACTCGATTGGTTATTGTGAAGCCCTTGGCTGGTGGGTTGTAGGTAAAAGCTATGTGTATGTAATCAAGTGGTTGAGGATTTAATCTGTATCTGCTACAGGTACTACTTACTTCTGCAGCATTCACACCGAATCACATTTTATGGCTTTTAGACACATTTTCATTAGTGTCAATAAACAGGAAACGTCACATTCAGTGTACAGTAACACACTCGCTGCTCGCCACTCAAAAAGCAGTTAGAAGAAAAGGTCTGGGTTTTTGGTTTCCACACGTTTCATTAAACCAGACATGTCTAATTGTGATGAGTTGAAAGGACCGTCATGGTTATTAGGGTAACCGGCAGTATAAAGTAGTTTCAGCAATTTTGACTTTATTTAAATTTTTTTTGAAAAAGTATTGACCCAGCTCTGAATGTGCGTATTTGTTATTTACATTTTATAGTCTGTATTGTCATTAATTTTGGAGAAGTATAAGCATATTTTATACCAAAGAAAGCCCATAGTGGCCTCTTATGTGTAATGATAACCTTATGTAAAAATCTTGACTATATTCTTCAATCACAGAACATATACGTGACAGTGGAAGTGCCAATGTCTCTTTAAAGGAATAAGCTGATCCATAGATGTAAGTTATGTTATTAATTTGCCATGTCCTATACATTTAATATGTGGGCAGCCTCACTGCGAATTTCATCATCTGTCTTTAAAAGTTGATGAATCATCGTTTAGTGAGTTGCATAAACCTACACTTACTGAAAGAAGCATGTTGTTGAATAGTTTTGCCTGGTTTAGGGTGGGAAATAAAATGATTTACTGCTTTATCATTGACTGTAGCACTGAATAGATTTTCCTGTAAAGGGATATTTGTGGGTTGGGGCACTGTTAAATAAATGATGACTGATGCAGCATCACACTGTGTGTTTTCTAACAGGCTTCACCCCGAGTCACTAGCAGTGTCTAAATGTCCTGGTTACTTCACATTAAAAACATTATTTATTATTTGTTATATGTTTAATCAGCATGACCGATAAGTAACTTATTATGTAAGTGAGAGTTTGACCAAATGCAAACAAATGAAGTTGCTGATTTGAACATTCACGTGAATTATGGTGAGATTATGCTGTGATAAGATCTCTTCGAAACATCTGTACATATCTCAGTGTTACTTGGCCCTGGGTAACCTTTTCAACTCATTTACACTGTGGAGGAGCTTGTGCTGTGTGTACAGAGCGGCTCGGTGTTTATCTTTTGCATCCTCTTATTCCTGCATCACCTGCTGCTTTCGGGGCTTTCTGATGCATGGGACCTATTAATATTTTATTTCTATCACAAACACATCACCAAACGAAGTGGAAAGGTCTGGAAGGTCTGGTCATGTTGCTCTGGTCTATCAACACACAGCTTAAAATAACTTTCTAACTCTTGTTCTCTGCAAGGTCAGCCCTTCTGCCATGTGTCCAAATGTAAAGGTGATCGCATCATAAGATAAAACCGCTATTTGTCACCAGTAAGTGGCGTGATCACATAGACGATCATATGAGAGCAAAGGTCACATGAGATGTGTCACACCTGTCCTGCAACAAGCAGTAGTTTGTCCTTAAATACGTTTGACATCATTCTGAAATTATTCATGTCTTCCAATATTTCTCCACCACTGCCAGGAACCCCCATGTTACCTCCATGTTTTCCAGTGTGTTGCTTCTCCTCTGAAACTGCAGACCAGCCCGCCTCCCTCACTGCCTCCTGAGCCAAGGATCCAGCATGAATGCTTGGGACCTAATTTAATATCTTTGTATCTTTATACAATATCTGTGCATAGCAACCATGATATGGTTAAGTTACGGTTAGGGAAAGATGTGATTACAGGTTCAAACAATTGTAGAATGTTTGTTGTAGATCTGTGGCATCTGTGGCAAACTGTGATCTCATGCATGAGAGTCTGACGTCTACCATCATCCTCCGCCTCGCTGTATAAAGGGCTCACTTCTTTATTGGCACTAACGTTGGCAGTAGACTTAATTGCGGCATGCAGAATGCAATCAGTCTAGAGGTCATGTTTATGAAACCAAAATTTGGGTGACATATCACTGTGCACAAATACTTATTGGGATGACATTTGCTTTCATCAGTGTTGAAACTGAATATATATAATATACTTCATTATTTGTCTAATGCCTATTTTATATTATCTAATCAAAGCCACAGATATGAGATGAGACAGAGTGGAACGGTTCCACCTCTGCATCTACTATGAAGTGTCACTGACCTTGCTGACAGTGTTTATTTGCCTCTCGTGTGAGAAACTTTGTGTTGATCTCTGTGAGCGTAGGTCATCCCTGCCCATCTCACTCTCAATCTGTCGTTCCCTTGACTTTCACTTCTCCTCTTCAGCTGTTCGCACTGACCACATGTGACATCACACTGAGCTGATATATGTACAGAGAGAGGAAGGGATGTTTCGCTGGTATCTATTTACTGTGTTGTCTACGGCAGCCTTTCAATAAAACTGATTTGCCAAATATTTTTGGTTTTCAGCACCAGCAGACATTGTTGATACTGAAGGCAACATCAAGCTTGTCACTTACGAATACTGAATATATTTTGTGTTTGGAAGGAAGGGCCACCATCGCACACAGAGGCGTAAGTCCCCCTCCAGTGTGCTGGCTTGTCAAGGGCGGTTTGCAAGATTTCACTCCACTGACTTTTAGCCACAAGCAAACTTCTTATTTGTAGTCTGCTGGTTTTTATCTTGTGCACCCCCTGAGTCAGAAGTTATTTCATAGTTTAAGTACTCTCAGATCTTGCACTGTTATTAGTCCAGAGTTTAGTAACTCATTTTATTTCCTCAGACGTTTTCCCAAACTGAATTATTTTGTCATTGAAAAGTGCTGAAAGCAGAAAATACATCAGCAAACAGAAAAGCATATATACATGTCAACAAACTCATCTCACAGTAGAGAAGATTTCAAGTGTGTGTGTGTGTGTGTGTGGCCCACCCTTGATGTACAAACTGAATTTATATGCTGTTTATACCATCTACCAAGCTGCAGGACCAACTCACACCACAATACATGTGCATGGAACTGCGTGTGTGTGTGTGTGTGTGTAGTAAAGGGATGGAAGGCTGCTCTTACTAGTGGCTCATTGGTGCAGCTCCTGCGGTGTTATTTATCATGACTGTCAAACTGTAACCCAACATACAGAGACCAGAACTGGAAACAGTTAGACCGACCAACCTGCCAAACATACACACACACATACACACCCACTCAACCTCTATTAATGGACTGCTTGTATAAGGTTAATGGTCCTAGCAAAACTACATTGTTAAATTAAATTCTTGCTCTACTTGACTGTGCCTAAGAACTCAATTCAAATCAGAGCCAGTTCAGTAAGACTGAAGCACTATACTCCAAACACTTATCCCAGTAATATCACTGCAACTGAAATATGACTTAAAGCAGTCCTCAGAGGCAAGTGGGAGCGTCCACGTTTGGATTAATTCATGCACACAAGATAATTGTTCATGTAATGCAGCTTTATTTACTCATTTTGTTCTGTATGTACGTTTTTCCACAGACACATCTGCGCTTGGCCGCCTGAACACCAACAAAATGACTTGTTCTTAAATCCGAGCATGTGCATTTCAATTACATTTAACTTTAAAGAATGTTACACAGATAATGGGTTCTTTGCTATTAGCGTACGTGTGATAAGTTCAATCAGAGAGCTAATGAGGATATAAAAGAACAATAGACCTTCATCTAATTATTTCAGCTGACAGAAAAGGATGTTTTCAACATATATTCAAAGACACAATTTTAACTTGTGACAAGAAGCCCACTTTACACTGGCGGACCCATGAATAAACACTGATAACTAGAATTCTGTGTGCTTTAGCTCTAATATTTTCATGTGGAAAATCAGAAATCATCGAGCATTTGGCTAATTGAAAATCCATGAATATCATTTTTCCTGTGCAGATTTACTCTACTCTTTTTCTCTCACACACGTGTGTACACACATACACACTCTCTCTCACACACACATGCACTGACTGTGTCCAGTAATGTGTGGGAAGGTGCTTGTCGTCCATGCCTCTTTACAAACGCTAAGAGGCAAACACACTCATGCATACCACATCAGAAACACTTCTAGTGGACTGTGGCCATCAATATACTCCTCTCACTGTGACTGGCTCGAGATGAGATATTTAATCAATAGACATGCTCTTTTGAATATTTCAAGGCAAGTGACCATGCAATGTCAGCCAATATTATAGGAGACTCATTTATTAGTCTTGTAATCAGTCTGATCTGATGCTGGCATTTAACACCAATGACAGCACTCAATAAACTAACAATAGGAATAGACTGAGCACTTGTGGAGTCTATGATCTTTAATGCTCTAGTGTTCCTTCTATGTACACACAGTAACTGAAATGGTCATGCAGTAAGGGAAACTGAAAATTAGTTCTTTAGAGATATGGATTCAGGCAGAGACTTCTGTCAAGTCTCCAAATATAGAATGTGTTTTGGGATGAAACTGGGCCCTAGGTGATGGACTACATTTACTCCATTTTAGTTCCAAGTTGTAAGGGATCATGAGCCACTGAGCTTGAAAATTAAAAGGTCAACTAGGTGGCCAGAATCTTGAGGAACGAACAGAGATTGATTAACCCAGATCGTTTCAAAGAGACAATCAATTTCTTTTTCTGTCATGTCTTCAAGGTGGCCTCAGGAACTGTCTGTCTACCACTTTATCAATAAGCAGCAGTGGCTCTGATGTCCAAAACTAAACATTTCAGCAAATACAAAAGCAGGAAACAAAAGAGTCTACACCCCAATGGAATAAAAGTCTCAGTTCCTCTTAGACCTAAGGGCAGCATTTGGTATGATTGCTCATGATATTGAAATCAATCATGACTGTGTGTTAAATTGGTTCAAAACATATATCAAAGGAAGAAAGGAATCAACTAACTCCTTAGATTTAAACTCAGTTCCACATTAACAAAGTGAGGAAAACATCATTTTCCACCTTAGAAACACAGCAGTCACCTGCAGCTGCTTTACTGGAGATTCCCAACACCAAATTATGGAACACATGACCCACATGTATCAAGTCAGCTCTCTTAATATTTTTAAAATTAAAATAATTCAGCCTTTAACTAGTTTATAACATTCCTGATACAGACCTGACATACCGCTGCCCTGTATGTTGTATTTTACTTGATTTTATGCTATATAGTATGCTATATATACATAGGAAAGGTTTAGGGATCACCAAAGTCCATCCAATCTTTCAGCCTAGAAATATTGGGCTTAAATGAATGCATTGTTATCAGGCTTCTGCAGAGCTTGATGACGAGCTGATCATTTAAAACAAGTGTATCAGCAGGGAAACATCTAAAGCATGCAGGGTAGTGGCCCCCCAGGACCAGGAATGGAAAACACTGCTTTAGGGGATCATAACATACTGGGTATGGAATTTATGTGAATTTATTTATGCTACCTGCCAGCTAAGAGTGAGGGGTCAGCAGTCAAGGTTGGTAAAAACAGCCATAGAGATACGTTTTTCAAAAATTGTGGATCACCACAACCTAGAGAGGTTATTAAGCATACAGGCATACATGTACACAAAAAATATTAATTGGTTGATCGGCCCAGTATTGTGAGAGATTAGCCACGAACAGACAGGCGCATATGCATCCTATCTTTTTTGCCCTTGTTATAGTACTGGTATGTTTAGTGAAATGTCGCTGTGCTTTGTACTTGTGGGCCACCGTAGTAAAAGCCTCTATGACCTCTGTTCCAGAGTTACAAATTGATCTGAACATTTCACTGGTGTAATGTACAAAAAGGGAAGCGTGCAAATCATTACTCTGAAATGCTGTGACAACTACTTTGATTCAAGTTATTTGAAGTGTTCCAATTGGATGAGAAAGAACTGTTCTTTAAAAACACAGACGTGCTCTGAAGTCATAAATTCCCTCGCACAGCCTGTAGTACCATTTACTGCTGTGTACCACTCAGAGGTAGAGCAGGTGGTCCAGTAATTAGAAGGCCAGCAGCTCGATCCCTGGTTTCCTCCATTCTGCATGCCAAAGCTTCCAAGGCTGTGATTCGACATGCGAGTGTGTGTTTTAATGGTCAGTCTTCCCCTGAGGAGCAGGTTGGCACCTTGCATGGCAGCCCCTGCCATCAGCACAGGAATGGTGTGTGAGTGGGTGAATCTAATAAGGCATTGGTTCAGTCAATTTACCATTTGTCCTTCACTGAGTATCATTTTATTAGGGCCCGAGCACCAAGCGGAGCGAGGACCTTATTGTAATGTAAGGAAATGCATCCGAAATAAATTGCAAGTTTGACGGCCTAAACATACGCGAAAACTCATGAAACGTTGCACATGCATCAGTCTTGGTGAAAAATTACATATTTTATGGGTCTTGCAAATGGGCATGGCAAAATGGCTCCATAGCGCCCCCTAATTTCAAGCCCTGGAACTGCGTTTTATGTACGTGTACAAAATTTGGTGGGTTCATGTGTCTCTTCAAGATGTACAAAAAAGTCTCTTGGAGGGATGACCTAAACCAAACAGGAATTTACTGGGGTCATAAATGAACGAACTAGTGGGTTGAAGCGATCCACTTCAAACTTGGTCAGCTGGTAGAAAAGGCATTGACGATGAAAAGTATTAAAAGTCTCGCTATGATGTCTCAAGCCAGCCAGTTGACCAGATCCACTTCAAATTTGGTCAGGAAAGCCTCAAGACGTTGATGTTGGTCCGTAGTGAAAACTGTGAGTTTTCATCAAAAGGCATTGCCATGGCAACGCAGCAAATTTCGATCGAAATTAAAAGTGCAGTAACACTCAACAAGGTCCTATCTTCACCACATTTATACTGTTTGATGACTGTCCGGCTCTGAAGACATGTACATGCCAATTTTGAACCATAGTCATAGCGCCACCTAGTGGCGGGAGGAAGTGCATGTTTTATTCTCAGATGTCTCTCTCTCAGCAGGTTAACCACAGCCACCTCAAATTCGGTCCAAACATTCCCAAGACGTGGATGATGCTCACTTATGAAGCTTTTGAGGTTTCGTCAAACGCTGTCACTGTGGCGACGCTGTGTTCGCCATGAAACAGGAAATTGTTGTATCTGCAGTGTACATTATCCAATCTGTTCCAAACTTGTCATGATTAATAAGACTCCCGGCCTGAAGACATCTACATGCCAATTAGCGACCACAGGAAGTAAGACTTTTGTGCCAATCATCATTTGATTTGCATGAAATTTTCACGGTGTAGTCAACACTTCATATGCTGAAATATAGGATGTGATTAGTGGCTGTTCTCTAGCGCCACATATGAGACACAGGAAGTGAAGATGTAACTCCTTGATGCACTGTCCAAAATACATGAAAATTCTGAGCCGCATGGAACGGTCGGTGTCCGGCAACAGGACGAAGCCGCCGCACACCCCGACATGCACAAAGGTGCGAGGGCCCTTCAACACTGCTTGCAGCTTTAATTATGATTGGTGTCATGTCATGTTGAGTTTCATGTGTGATCATTTGCTTCAGTGTCTGTGTCTTTATAATGTTTAATTAAAGAGTTTTATGAAAATAATAGACACACACAAGCTGATTTTATGGGTAGATTTACTTTGTGGAGGAGGGGGTGCTGGTTGTCTGCTTCCATGGATTGTACAGCGCAGATTTCCATTCAAAATGGAAAATTGGATCCTATTTTCAGCCCCACTTCGCTCGGTGCAGCGACTGTGAAACAGTCCAGAGATTACTGGGTCCAATGCTTAACAAAGATCATAAAGATCATGATGCACGGCAGCAGTGCATAAATACTGGAACAGCAAACCGTTGGAGGTAACAATGGTGAAGAAGGCTTGTGACCTTGTGGTGCCAGTTAAAGTTTAAGGCCTGGATACATTTTGATGAATGAACAGAGAAACATCCTCTCCTACTTTAATAACTTCTGTCATGATGCCCTTGAAAAATGCTGTTGCCTGTCACCTCCTCATGGAAATTAATTTTCTGTTCACTTCACAGCAAGCGGATAAAGGTTAAATGAGTAATGGTCTCAAAAATAGAGAGTATTTCCTCAGGTATTTATTCTTTTAGCATTTAGCAAAAGTAAATAAATACAGTAAATACATTATATATGCATACTCACAATTATCAAGTGTTATAATGATATAAACATATACATATATGTGATATATAGTTAGATACACATACATTAATGGACAAACAATATAGAAATGATTACAAATAGCCTAAATCATAAAAAAAAGTTTTGAACAGGTATGCCCATTCCACCCTGGCACAAGCTTTCTCTGCATCTAATGCCTAGAACCCAGGTTCCTCTCTCTGGGAATGTAAGGAGTTTAAAACTCTTCTTATATATTTAAAATCCCTTAAGGCCCACAGTGAACCTTTATAATTCCTGGAAGATGAAAATAATGACGATGAAGATGATGGTGATGATGAAGAAGAAGAATTCAATAAACATTTCCAGAAGAGCAGAAGAGGTGTCTTTAATTAAGATTCATATCTCTATAAAAAAAATCAACAGGCAGGCCATCTGGTCCCGCAGCTTTCTCCGGTGCCATGCTTTTTAATTGCCATAGAGATGTCCTCTAAGGTCACGTCCTCCCCCAACATCATCCTTTCCCCGTCTGAGATATTAGGGATGTTAAGATTATGTGGGTATAGACTTAAGTCTAGTAGTTCAGGATCTCTTTCAGAACTATACAACTTTCTAAATGCCCTGTTCATTTCAAAAGGTCCTCTGATAGTACCATCCTGACTTTAGGGGATGGTAATAGCTCTTCTGGTCTGAAGTTGCTTCATGTAGCGTGCCACCATTTTTCCTTTTGGTCAAGGATAGTTTGTTTAAAGGCTCTCTATGCAAAATTGAAGGGAGAGATTGAAAAACAAGTCCCTGAAGAATTTGGGCTCAATATTATGCAAATTATTACCGGCTTGCAGCAGCGCCCCTCCAGCAGCTGGCGCTCTAGGCGACCGCCTATATGGCCTATGCCTAGAGCCGGCCCTGTATCAGATACATAGATGTTAACCAAATTAAGAAATTCGGTTAATATCGTGCCTTGAATTATTACCTGCTTTGTTAGCCGATACATTTGCAATGTTGAACTTTGTGCAAAACTGAATAGATTTATTGAAGAGAGTCATGACCCCTCCTGCTTGGCTCCTCTGAATCCTAATGTCTTCATCCAACGGGTTTCTTGAAGAAAACTGATTTTGTAATTAATACTTTTTAACTTCCCCATCACCTGTTTTACCTTTTTTATTTCTTGCAACATTTTGCAATTCGGGCAGCATGGTGGTGCTGTGGTTAGCACTGTTGCCTCACAGTAAGAAGGTCCAGGGTTCGAATCCCGGATTGACCCCGGGGTCTTTCTGTGTGGAGTTTGCATGTTCTCCGCGTCCGGCTTCCTCCCACAATCCAAAGAGATGCACATTAGGTTAATTGCCCGTAGGTGTGAATGTGAGAGTGAGTGGTTGTCTGTCTGTATGTGGCCCTGTGATTGGCCAAGGTATACCCCGCCTCTCGCCCGAAGTCCCCCGCCACCCTGACGGATAAGCTGTATAGAAAATGGATGGATGGCTGGATGGATTTTGCAATTCTTTGCAGTTCTCTATTTCACAGACCATACATAATTATAAATATGTCAATAACTCACAGCAATAGGCAATAATGTACCTAAGAAATAAAAAAGAGGAAATAAACGACATTTCTCAGTACAGCCTCAGTCTCCCCTGCCTGTTCACTCCAGTTACACTCCCAGAAACACCTGTGATGTCCTCAGATAACTCATTATGCAGGTATATCTGCAGTTGTTGTGTAACTCTAATTTTCATATGTTTCTTGTTTTATATTTCTTAGAATAATCATGTTTTTATAGATGATTATAGAAAATGTTCTGATACCTTATGAAGCTTTAAGGCTGGTCAGTCTCAAAACAAGTTGATTTATCTTTGACCCTCAATTAACTATAATTTGAAGTCTTCGGGTTCTCTCACAACAGAGGAAACAGCGACTGCAGCCTCTCTTGGGTGATTGTGTGTGAAACATTTTACAAGTAGCAGTAAGCTGCTGCACTGAAACGTAAAAACTATTCGGACTCATATCATAAACTACCATTCAAGCAGCGCCAGTTGTGATATTGTAAATTGTAGGTCAGTCATTTTTAAAGCAGGAACTATAGCGTGAGTGAGCCTGCCCTACCCAGTAGAGTCTGAACACAGTGATGTCCCCATGCTGTGTGCCGTGTGTGTGTGCACCTCATTGTAATCTATGTGATGGCATTCTAACAACTCATTAATTATAATTCATTCCTGTCCTCTTCCCAACATCCCAAGGTGCACCCACAGGTGTCATAACACAGGAGGGCCCCCTGACGCTCTTTGTAGCTGATTTAACTTACATCTGCATAGGTTATGTGGATTCACCTGTGTTTAAGTGTGAGGGTATTTAAATTTGTTCCAATCACAAGGTAATGTGAGGGTCATCTGCCAGTTTGTCATATACTTACATACGGTCATTCTGCTGCCATGTTGACGAATAAGAGAAAGAGAAAAGAAAGAGATTTAAGAAGAGGTAAGAAAATGAATACTAATGATAAAAATAAAGATCTAATCAACTGAAAGCATGGCTTCACACTCCATTTGAACACTATTTAGAGTCTCTTCTTTTAATCTCCACCTCTCCCTCTCCCTCTCTCTCTCTCTCTCAATTTCATGATGAAAGCTACACAGGAAGCTACTTCCCTGATTAAAAGCATCCACCAAAGTCTGCTGCCAGACATTTATGTTGACTTTATACATTTTACATACATTCATTCTAGTACACCATAAAACTTTTTCATATTTTGACATGTAACTGTTGTAAAAGCAGGGGTTTGTATTCACACTTTCACCAAACCACGGCGTATATTTTTCCTCTTGGAAGTGGAGAGTTGTGTTGAGGTGTATGAACACCTTCCACTTTATCAGAAATCGCTCCTGAATGCAATGAATGCTGAATGTTTGGACATATCGGCAGAAGATTACCATGGAGAGGCATGCAAAGTATCACAGGAGAGGACATGAGGTGTGATGTGGATGAGAACTGTGGCTGAATAAAGATGACAGGCTGATGAGCACTGCTGTGTATCATTATTATACATTTATGTGTATGTATAGTGGATATAGTGTGCACTCTGTGTGCTCCTGAGATGGTGAACAGCACAAAGCAGCCTGATGTCAGCCAATGCATTTTGCTGAACAGAAATGTATATTCAGGGCAGGCCAGGATCAGGCTGTCATATAAAATGCACAAATCATATTTTTCAGCAGAAGATGTTACTTGAAACTTTTTCAATATTAAAAGAGCAAAGTTGAACTGAATACAAAGTATAAACAAGCTCCCCTATCCCTGTGTAACCCAAGTGTGCTAATCTTTGTACTTGCATGACACTAAAACAAGTAGTTCAGCAGTGCAGCTTAAAGTGGATTTATAGCTCATCATGTGTCTGCTGCCAGACTGCTGCAAAGTGAAGATGTCCATGTGACATGACAGGGCTGCAGTGGTGGCTAATATGACTGGGTTTGGACTCAAGACAGTCACAAACACTGCTGTGTGACCAATCATCCAAAGGTCAGACAACAGCTGGAAAACTGGAGACGGAATAATCATTCTTAAAAAGAAGACACTGAGCTTTGAACTTAGTTATTACTGAAGCAGTACTTCATTTAAGTTTAACACCATAACCTTTCTTGCAAGTCAGTTTTTGAACTTCTGCAGGTTCAAGTTACCCTGAACAGTGTGCATTGCGCATCTGAGTGACTGAAATGAACAACTACAATTGTTCATATCTATGAGGAAAATCCGTGTTTTTCGCTTTTGTACGACCTGACTGATGGCAGCATCATGCCTCTTCCACCTCATATGAATTCATCAGCTGCTTCTTTTCATCTGCCAATTAGAGCTTCAGCAGGAGGGTGTAAAGTGCACGTTGGCTCAGACTATATCCTCATACAGTGGGGCAAAAAAGTATTTAGTCAGCCACCAATTGTGCAAATTCTCCCACTTAAAAAGATAATTTTCATCATAGGTATACCTCAACTATGAGAGACAAAATGAGAAAAAAAAAAAATCCAGAAAATCACATAGTCTGATTTTTATAGAATTTATTTGCAAATTATGGTGGAAAATAAGTATTTGGTCAATAACAAAAGTTCATCTCAATACTTTGTTATATACCCTTTGTTGGCAATGACAGAGGTCAAATGTTTTCTGTAAGTCTTCACAAGGTTTTCACACACTGTTCCTGGTATTTTGGCCCATTCCTCCATGCAGATCTCCTCTAGAGCAGTGATGTTTTGGGGCTGTCGCTGGGCAACACGGACTTTCAACTCCCTCCAAAGATTTTCTATGGGGTTGAGATCTGGAGACTGGCTAGGCCACTCCAGGACCTTGAAATGCTTCTTACGAAGCCACTCCTTCGTTGCCCGGGCGGTGTGTTTGGGATCATTGTCATGCTGAAAGATCCAGCCACGTTTCACCTTCAATGCCCTTGCTGATGGAAGGAGGTTTTCACTCAAAATCTCACGATACATGGCCCCATTCATTCTTTCCTTTTCACGGATCAGTCGTCCTGGTCCCTTTGCAGAAAAACAGCCCCAAAGCATGATGTTTCCACCCCCATGCTTCACAGTAGGTATGGTGTTCTTTGGATGCAACTCAGCATTCTTTCTCCTCCAAACACGACAAGTTGAGTTTTTACCAAAAAGTTCTATTTTGGTTTCATCTGACCATATGACATTCTCCCAATCCTCTTCTGGATCATCCAAATGCTCTCTAGCAAACTTCAGACGGGCCTGGACATGTACTGGCTTAGGCAGGGGGACACGTCTGGCACTGCAGGATTTGAGTCCCGGGCGGCGTAGTGTGTTACTGATGGTAGCCTTTGTTACTTTGGTCCCAGCTCTCTGCAGGTCATTCACTAGGTCCCCCCGTGTGGTTCTGGGATTTTTGCTCACCGTTCTTGTGATCATTTTGACCCCACGGGGTGAGATCTTGCGTGGAGCCCCAGATCGAGGGAGATTATCAGTGGTCTTGTATGTCTTCCATTTTCTAATAATTGCTCCCACAGTTGATTTCTTCACACCAAGCTGCTTACCTATTGCAGATTCAGTCTTCCCAGCCTGGTGCAGGTCTACAATTTTGTTTCTGGTGTCCTTTGACAGCTCTTTGGTCTTGGCCATAGTGGAGTTTGGAGTGTGACTGTTTGAGGTTGTGGACAGGTGTCTTTTATACTGATAACGAGTTCAAACAGGTGCCATTAATACAGGTAACGAGTGGAGGACAGAGGAGCCTCTTAAAGAAGAAGTTACAGGTCTGTGAGAGCCAGAAATCTTGCTTGTTTGTAGGTGACCAAATACTTATTTTACCGAGGAATTTACCAATTAATTCATAAAAAATCCTACAATGTGATTTCCTGGATTCTTTCCCCCCATTCTGTCTCTCATAGTTGAAGTGTACCTATGATGAAAATTACAGGCCTCTCTCATGTTTTTAAGTGGGAGAACTTGCACAATTGGTGGCTGACTAAATACTTTTTTGCCCCACTGTATGTGCAATTGCCAAGAAAGCTCTTCTCTTCTCATCCACTCCTGATTCCTCCTCTCCTGGAGATAATTGGAGACAGGAAAATCTATCAGTTATTCTGATGTCCACACACAGACTCACAGCTGCACACAGTCCCTCAGTCTGGACCCTGAATTTGGTTTTTTGGTTCTGCAGATGATCTGAAGCACAGCATGTTGACTTATTAAGTAATATGGGAAGAAAGAGCTCTTGATCTTGAATGGAGGCCTGTTGTCGCTGACCTGACAGCTAAAATCACAATCATTTTAAGAACTCAAGAAACTTGATATTTGTGACCATGAAATTGGTCTGACATTTTATCTGTCTCTCTCCATCTATATCAATATTTCCGGCTTGACACTCACAGGTTATAATGCAGGATGTGGCTCATTTGGATCTATTAACAGAGGAAGTTCACGGTGTTCAGATTTCCTCAGTCGGCATTACAGTAACGATGTTAAGAATTTTGCAATACAAATAAACGGACATCACTTAACATCAATACCATCAAAAAGTCTTTTGATGGGTGGTCGAAGATCCATAAAGAACCCACATACGGTCATTCTGCTGCCATGTTGTCAAATAAGGAGAGAAAAGAAGAAGATTAATGTCAGAGGTAAGAAAATGAATACTAAGAATAAAAATAAAGATGTAATCAACTGAAAGCATGGCTTCACACTCCGTATTGACACTATTTAGAGTCTCGTCCTTTCATCTCCACCTCTCTCTCTTTCAATTTCACGATGAAAGCTACACAAGAAGCTGCTTCCCTGATTAAAAGGCAGACATCCACCAAAGTCTGCTGAAAGACATTTATGCTGTGTTTTCATCACTCAACAAAAAGACAGAGCTGAGCTGTAAAGGGCACAAAGACCATCCAGTCAAATATCACAGTTGTATCAGACGGAGTGCTCTAAATCCCTCCAGCTGAGTATTCTTCTCAGATACTACTCTCTTAGTCTGGAAATTATTTCTGTCATGTGATTTTAGTTAATCAGTAACTAAAACTATGTATTTTCAGGGTCTGACAACAACAGATCCACTCTCCAGCCTTCCAGAGTCAAGACTGAACTGTCACACCAAGTTTTTTCAGAGGAGGTGATTTCCATTTATGATTATGATGATGTCAGGTTTGACTTCACAAAATCAAGACAAAGAACTCAACTCATATCACCTTTACCTTTTTGGACTTTGTTGTAGTTACACTACATTGCTACAGAGAACAGAACTTTTCTTTTTAAATATGAAAAGTTAGATGATATGATGTGCCTGTGAGAATTTAGTCTTTGATAAACTACACTGAGCGCTCAGTGAGCTACACCTGACTGTGCGTATTAAAAAGCTGGATGATTAATATGTAGAAGGAGATCGAAAGGTCAGTTTAGTCAAGCATTCAAGTACTTTGTTCAGTGTATGATGCTAATGAGTCTAGCAAAGACCAACTACCTGTCTGTTTCTCTACTCCATGTGTGTGTGTCTCTCTCTTTTTTTTTCTGCCTCTCTAAATTTGGCAGTGACCTTTGTTAGAAGTGGTGGAGAGGCAGGAAAAAGTCAAGCGTCTGTAACAAAGACAAAACGAAATAGTACAAAGACGGGAAAATGAGAGTGAAGTGACTGGATCAGAATGTGTTAATGAGATGATAGATGACAAAAATGATAAAACTTTATTTATATAGCACAAGTCAAAACATGGTTACTAAGTGCTCTGCAAACAGAATGTAGTTAAAGCAGTAAAAGGGTTACACAGTACAAACTGGTAAGAAACTGGTCAAAGTAAATACTAGTGGAGTAGGAATATTGCAATAAGTTACAATAATGTAGAAATAAATCCAATGTTCACTATAAAATCAGTTTTCCAATGATATCTAAAAGGGGATGCTGAATATGCAGTAAACACCAGTTGACTGACTAATTCTCCCTCACAGGCCTGTAGCTCCTTGACACCTGCATCATGGCGGTTCGCAGAAAGCTTGTGACACCGACTCATTCTGTAAGCCCTCTGAACTGCTGCTTCCACAGTTTGCAGCAGGTGCAGCTCTGCAGCAAACTCATATCAGTATGTTTCACAGGCTTCATCTACAACTTAAACTGCAGCAGTACTGTGACTTCTGCAAGCTGTGAAACCATGATTTTGTTGTTTCGTGTCACAATTCAGTCTCTTGATTACAACTGCAATACCAAAAATAGCAAGTAGATATGGTTATCTGCAGTGTGTGCTATGGTTAGAGTCGCAGAAATGGACTAGACAATGAGCCCTTCTTTCAAATCTGTATTCACCGATAGATCAATTGATCTGAGAAGGACAGACAACAATCTGATCATTAGTGTTTTTTATGACATCCATGTTAACACCATTATCTTCTTCCAGTGTTTTTGCCAAGTCACCTTCTTGTGTTGCCGACTTAGTCGTCTCATCAGAGTGCAGCTGACACTAAAGCTAGCCAAGTATTATATTAAACAGTGTGACCTATAGCTGATCTCCACTGTGTTGTAGTTTGTATCTAAGAAATTCATTTTTTAAAACTGTGGCCATCAGGAGACCTGCTGATATTTAGAATGTGAAGATAACTGATTTTTTTAAGCTTTCGCTTTTACTTCTAAAGCCGAGCAGGTTTGGGGTTGAGGAAAACAACAGCTAATAAATACCAGATGTGTCAGCTGATTGTTTGATGGCATCAGTGGTGATGGGACAGGCCTCAGTTGTTGGTAATTGGACAACACCTGTGTTCTTTTTGGAGTACTCTTTTACAGTTTTATTAAAAAACAGGACATGAACCCAGATAATAATATCAATCAATATCAATCAAACATTGTGCTCCTTTATGCCAAATGAGCCATCTTGCTAACAAGTATAATAAGCTTTAATGTTTCTCAGCTGTGAAATGCTCTTTCATTATCTCTGTGCATGGCTTTGTGAGCCCACTCAAAAAACCAGTGACTGAGAGAAGTTAACTTTGTCACTTTGTCCGCAAGCATGTAAGCTAATGTGGAGTTGCAACACACTGTTGTTGACTCCAGGGGCGAAACGGTAACATGGCACCCAATTACAACCAGATCAAAATGAAAGACAAGAGTCAGTGACAAAGAGTCAGTATGTTTCTCAGTGAACAGTACATTGTTAAGTTTTGGAAGATTGATGTTTTGTGGTACAATGAGAGAACAATCCCCATTTTCATGACGGTGTGATAAGTGCAATACAGCTCTTTGGCAAACGTCTGAAGGAAATTACCTTGGCTGAATCACATTTCAGGAGTGCGTCAGCTGCTATCAGAGGCAGAATAATTAAAGGAGCTCTGATATGAATTGAACCCCTGAACTGAACTGAAAAAAATATAAAAGGCCTAGTCTGAATCACTCATGATTCCCTCAAGTGCAGCGTGACGAAGTTTAAACACATGTCGTGCTATAAATGGCACCAGAATGTTTTCTTTCCCGTGTTATCAGAAATACAATGAACTGGCAAAGAAGCATGAAAGCGAAGAAAAGCCTTATGTTACTGCAGGGCACGTTCAACTGACAGCTGGACCTGCCATGTGCAAAATGCTCTGGTGCTAAGTGTAATTAAATCACAGTGTCGGAGCCACTGCAATCTGCTGTATTAGATTTTATTAAGAACAATTGTTCCAGGACACCTACTACCTACTACACCTACTTATCTTCATCTTTTTCAGTTTAAAGCAGAAAGAACATCCCAGAACCATACAGACATCACTATTCATTTCATGTGATTTATGTCTTTTCTCAAAAGGATAAATATATTTAAATATTCACAAGAGTGCCACCTGTGAGCATATCCACTGTAAAAGCTTTTTTCCATTTGACTAACAGCTGAGGACACAGACTGAGTGGCAAAAACACGATACTGCTGTGTGGAAAACAAAAATGTGTTTTAACTTCAGCTGGGCTTTCAGAATAGACAGCCAGAGGTGTGGGGTCTGTGCACAATCAGCTGGTGTGTCACATTGGCATGTAAAGTTTACATGATGCCTGACCTGATCTCTGTTCAGCTGTGTGTGTGTGTGTGTGTGTGTGTGTGTGTGTGTGTGTGTGAGTGCCTCCACTCCCAATGGTATGTTATTGTCTGACCGTACTGAAACACTGGACTTTGATCCTCACGTCTAAACGAACAATACCATGAATGGTACTTCTGGCCTGACGGGGACTCACAGGAATAAGCTGACAGAAAAGAAATAGTAAAAATAAAGTATATATGAATGGAATAAAGTGAAATATGAGTAATAATGAGAAAGTAAAGAAGTATAACTAAATGATTGATCACTGACAATAATGTGTCTTTACAATTAAAAGGTCAATATTTTTGCATATTTCAGTTGCTACATTAATTGCGAACAGTACATAAAATGAAGTTAAATGATACAACATAAGCTGATGAACCAAGTTGTTGATTTAAGCAAAGCATTTGCTTCGTTAGAGCATGCTGAGAGGCAAGCTTCCATCCGTTTGGAGAATAAAAATTGAAGAAAAAAGTAAGAATCACATCTACTGAAAGTGCCAGTTAACTTATCCTACCTTGTATTTCATCGCCCATCCAGATGAATCAGCATTTTCTAGCTGCAGCTCTGACTGGAGCAAATATCATTCATGCTGATACTGACACTGAACAGCATTGGCACAAGTGTCACATGAAAGTGCAGCTGTTATTAGTATCACAGAGGCAGTCAAGAGGCTCTCAACCTGGACCTTTGGTTAACGGTGCTTTGGTTAATGTTTTGATAGACCCTAGGCTTTACCTGGATGTTTGATGTCATCTCCTGGTGCAAATGCAAACTGCAAACCTGGTTTATTTAAACCAAGGGGACAGTAAGGTAGGTAGGTAGGTAGGTAGGAAGGTAGGTTGTCCTACAAAATAAAACCATCCTGTATGTGTTGCAGTTTCAGTCTATGAGATTTTCCACATTAAGCCAAAGATGATCTTAAAAGAATATGAAGTGGCCAAAAGGTTTATTGGAATTGTTGACACTTCCCATTCCTCTGGTCTTGCGCCACTGTTTTCATGGCCAGTGGGAGGCAGCAAAGCTCCATCATGCAGAGCGACTCATTGTGTGCCTCAGTCTCTGTTAGCGGCTTGTGTTGCCATGTCCGTTTTATCATAAGCGACTCTGCCTTTTTTATTCCTGCAGCCACTTTCCTTGTTCAGCACGTTTTGTCTCCTGAATCTTTCTTGTTTAACAGAGCACAAAAGCATCACAGCTCAAATTCACTATGTCCACTGCATGAGGCACAGCGATGGCCCACCATATAAATTACCAATCCAGTTATTGGAATAATTGTCAGGTTATGTATCAAAATACATAACGGAGTCCATCTTCCAGTGGATTTCCTAATTAATTCAGTTAATGCGTTTCTTGTGTTTCTACTCTTATTGTTTCACTTGTTATCTTATATTTATTTAATTTAATTATTGTTTCAGTCTGGAATAGGCATGCAGAACATTTCACTGCACATTTATACTGTGTATGTGACAAATAAAGGCCTTGAATCTAGTAGCAGTAGTAATAGTAGTAATAGTAGTAGTGGTAATAGGGAGGTGAGGGTGGGTGAATGGTGAGGGTCAGTAATAACCCTGTACTAACACACTGACACACACTAACACACTGTGTCTGGCCACGGTCATTTGGTGGTTGAAATTGCGTGTTTGTGTCTCGGTATCTGGCAGCCCAGCAGCAGTCAGCCCTCAGTCAGGACTCTGTGAGGACTCTGTGAGGACTCAGGTCCTCTGACAGCCGCCGAAATGTTCCAGACAGACAAGCTGAAAGCTGCGGTCAGTGAGCGGCTGGCGGCCGCAGCTGAGGACATATTCAGCATCTTTGAAGAAGCCATGAAAGAATATGAGGAGGTAGTTTTCCGTCCAAAGCAGGAGGTCGAGCAACACCGACGGCTCAAAGGTAACGACATGACGTCCAGGTAAACTTTAGGCTGCAGACCTCATGTCCAGCTTCAGTCAGAGGGGTGATGGTCAGAGCTGAGCCCCCAGGGTCTCACACACCCTCCCTGAACACTCAGTCACACTGCACACTGCAACAAGCGCCATTTTGCATCCCTGAACGGGGGAGGGGGATGCAAAATGGCTGTCAATGGACACAAAGGTTGTCTCTATTTTTTTTTATTTATTTTTTTTTAAGAAAGTGCTGAATAACAGCGCGGATTCCAGGCAGCAGAATGTGGGTCCCAGAGCTCTTCCCCTCCTGCCCCCCCCCCCCCCCCCCCCCCCCCCCCTCAGGGTGGAGGTGATGAGGCCATGTGGAGCAGGTGCCTCCTAACACGTGCAGGTGTTCACACACTACAGAGCTTGAGCTGCACCCTGCTCCTGCAGAACAACAGGCTGCTGCACAGTAGGTGACTTTAATGAGCCAGTGACTGCTCTGGCATGTCTGCCCTCACACATTATGGTGTTATGATGTCTGTCTAAGCCAGAGGCAAGTAACACCTTCACCTCCTTTGTGTTTATACTGCACTGCTTTATTTACTCCACTGCAGCATTAGTTCGATTCAGATCATTAATACAAACCCAACTAATACAGTATTATTAGTTAATACAATACAATCTCATTATTTTACATTAAGGGTTAACGTCCACAAAGGAGCTCCACCTTTAGCAGGTGAGACATTAAAGAGATGTCCACATTAATGCACCGATCACTGCAATCTGATGATGATTCTGAATTAGGTCATTCTAGAAGTTCTTGTACTCAGGGGAGTACTTTTAGTATACGTGGTGCTGATCTTTTATTGAGTTAAAAGTTTACTTCTACACCATAGTGCTACTTGTACTGAAGGAAACGATGTGAGCTCTTCTTCCACCACTGGTCACAGCAGACTGCACAGCGTCTGCTCACCTCTCCTTCACACACTGGGCAGCAGGAAGTGGAAATTAAAATAATTACCTAAGCTGTCAGTTGTAAATGGAGCTAATTTGCACATGCAGTATTATAATGCAGAATTTCTGTTCTAATCACTGTCTTTCTAAATGTATATTGTGCATAATTTGGCTGTAGTCTATTTGATTGAATGTGCCTGTGATGCCCTGTATTTTAAATGCTTGTGAGCACAAGTAAACACAGTTATCACTTATTTTACACTGTTTTATATGTTTCCTTATTTACACTGTATTTTTACACTTATCTGCCATCTTCTCCACTGCCATACGGACATAATGACCCCAATAATCATCATAATGACCCCAAAACATGTGTATTTCATGATACTAAGGGTTGTAACAAAATGAGTGCAAAGTTTGATTAGATTACATTGCATTTGTAATGAATTTCACTTTCATTTGCAAAGACCTCATCACAAAGCAGACCCATTGAAACACAAGTGTCACTGCACCTGTCGTCTTGCGTAAAGAACTGTGAATGCTCTTGCTCTCAGCTAAATATTTACAAATCATCATTTGTATTTGATCTAACTAAAGCCTGAATCTCTTTTCTGTGTGTGTGATGCCGTACAGCCCACCAGCAGCAGCTCTCTGTCCAGGAAGGGGGCACTCCCTCTGAGCGCTGTGAGACTGACCCGTGTGAGGATGACCCAGAGCCCCCACAGATTAAAGAGGAACAGGACGAGGAACTATGGACCACTCCGACAGGTGAAACGCAGGAGGAGGCTGATACCAAGGACTCTATGTTCAATATCATTTACGTGCAAAGAAGCGTAGAAGATGGGAGACAGTTCCTGCATGAAAACCAAGAGGTTGAAAATAGTGGAGGCGGTTTGTCCAGTGGCTCATCTGAACAGTTGAAATCAGAGCCCAGTAAGGAAGGCTGTGTTACATCAGAGCCGACCAGTGACTGTCAGATGAGTGAAGGGAGTGACGATGAATGGAGAGACGGTGGAAGGTATCACTCGGGTATAAACAGGAAGAAACCACAGCAAGCTGGTGAGACGGCAGACAGGCCGTACACCTGCAGCGTTTGCAACAAGAATTTCAGAATTAAATCCATTCTGACCCGACACATGAAGACGCACACGGGAGAAAAACCTCACAGCTGCAACGTCTGTGGTAAAAGCTTCATCCAGCGCTCCTACCTGCAGACTCACATGAACTCTCACTCTGGACAGAAACCGTACACGTGCACCTTCTGTGGCAGAGGGTTCACACAAGTTGGAAACATGAACGCCCACATACGAATCCACACGGGAGAGAAACCGCACAGCTGTGCTGACTGTGGTAAAAGTTTTAGGGAGAAAGCCGATCTGATCAAGCACACAATAATTCACACTGGTGAGAAACCCTACATTTGCACTGTATGTAACATGAAATTCAGCGCTCAGTCTAATCTGACGCGCCACATGAAGACTCATTCCGGGGAGAGGCCGTTCGGCTGCACCGCTTGTGGAAAAAGATTCATTCGTCGCTCTCACTTAATCATTCATATGAAGACCCACGCAGGAGAGAATCTGGAGACTTGAAAAAAGAATTTGTAGCGTTTATTTGCATATTTCTTAGGTGGAGTGGACAAGGACTGATGTTACTGGAGTAAAATGTATAAAATGAAGGCTTTACCACTTTCAGAAATGAACCAAACTAAACCTTGTACAAACGATTTAAGTTGTTAATATCTGCTGAACGAAAGGCCACATTTTTATCTCCTCCAAAATTACCCTCAGTTTGTCAGTGATGCTCTTTCCAAAGTTACTTTTTAACCGTCACTAAATACCATGATAAGAGCAAAACAAACAATGTGATATCAGTGATTTCTAACTTCCCTACCCTGTCTGTGACTCAGCCCAAATCCATTCCTACTGAGGATGGAAATCTTTAAGATCCAGTCACAAATATGTGACCAAACCAAATACATATTATACAATGAAGAGCTGCATATAACACCGAACAAGGATTAGAAATCCCCCCCGACTAGCCAGTTAAATGAGGTTTTGCACATTGTCAGTGATGTCCAAATAATGCTGACATCTAACAGGCTCTTCGTATAAATTATAAATACTCCTGTATGTTTGGGATTTTTGTTTTTATTATGTCTGATTTTACCATCATCTGTGTCATACGTGTTAATTTTTTAGAATCACGTGTTACATACTATTTAAAAACTTAAATAAAACAGTGCTTTTTAAATGCCTGCCTTTTGTCTGCTCCAGGTGAACATTCTTGGAAGACAAATCACGTGTCATATATACCAGTCATATAACTCAATAGCCTTTATATTGTGTTATTGAACTCTGGGAACCTGAGTGTCCCACCTGCAGACATCCTTTTCCTTTTCACAGACATCACTGACCCAACAACCTGCCTGAGGAAAAACGGTTGGTACACACTGCATATTAAACCTAAATGGCACAACACACACTTTTAAAAAGATGTAAAGACTTAATAACGTTTACTCTGGTGTGGTTGCGTTCATTTTCTGCTATAACAGTCACATGAAAGTTGGAATACTGATGAGAGAGCGTAAACAAGCTCAGGTGGTACAGCTGGCAGTGTAACCTTTAATCCTTACTGTGTACGTACAGTGGTGTGAAAAAGTATTTGCCCCCTTACAGATTTCTTCTGTTTTTGCTTTTTTGTCACACTTACATGTTTGAGATCATCAAACCGATTTTAATATCAGACATAGATGACCTGAGTAAACACAAAAAGCAGTTTTTAAATGATGATTTCATTTATTAAGGGAAAAAAGCTATCCAAACCAACCTGGCCCTATGTGAAAAAGTAATTGCCCCCTAAATCTAATAACTGATTGTGCCACCCTTGGCGGCAACAACTGCAACCAAGCGTTTGCAATAACTGGCGATGAGTCTTTCACATCGCTGTGGGGGAATTTTGGCCTACTCTTCTTTGCAGAATTGTCTTAATTCAGCCACATTGGAGGGTTTTCGAGCATGAATGGCCTGTTTAAGGTCATGCCACAGCATCTCAATTGGATTTAAGTCCGGACTTGGACTGGGTCACTCCAAAACCTTCACTTTGTTTTTTTTTGAGCTATTCAGAGGTGGACTTGCTGGTGTGCTTCGGATCATTGTCCTGCTGCATAACCCAAGTGCGCTTGTGCTTAAGGTCACAAACTGATGGCCGGACATTCTCCTTCAGGATTTTCTGGTAGAGAGCAGAATTCATGGTTCCATCAATTATGGCAAGTTGTCCAGGTCCTGAAGCAGCAAAGCAGCCCCAGACCATCACACTACCACCACCATGTTTGACTGTCGGTATGATGTTCTTTCTCCGAAATGCTGTGTTAGTTTTACGCCAGATGTAACGGTAGGCCGGTAGTCCTGGGAAGGTTCACCACTGCTCCATGTTTTCTCCATTTGGGGATATTGGTTCTCACTGTTGTTCGCTGGAGTCCCAAAGCCTTAGAAATGGCTTTGTAACCCTGAATTGCTTTAGATCGGGGCATGATGTGTTGCATTTTGAGATCTTTCAGCCTACTTCATGTTGTCTATTTAAGTGATTTCTTGATTCTACAGCTCTGGCAGTAATCAGGCCTGGGTGTGGCAAGTGAAATTGAACTCAGCTTTCAAAAATGTGGTTAATCACAGTTAATTCATGATTTAACAAGAAGGGGGCAATTCCTTTTTCACATAGGGCCAGGTTGGTTTGGATAGCTTTTTTCCCTTAATAAATGAAATCATCATTTAAAAACTGCTTTTTGTGTTTACTCAGGTCATCTATGTCTGATATTAAAATTGGTTTGATGATCTCAAACATGTAAGTGTGACAATAAAGCAAAAACAGAAGAAATCTGTAAGGGGGCAAATACTTTTTCACACCACTGTATGTTTGGTCTATTCTCTTTTCCTCTTTATGATGTTCATTCCAAAGTTAAACTGATTGTGATGTAAAAAGTTGCTATTTAGTGACACCAGAGGAAAAACTATGCCTCACATTAGGACGTATACTGATAGCTGGATGACATTTTGGCAATATAATAAAAACACTGACGATATTTTACAGGCTGTAGATGGAAAAAAAATTCAATTTAGAAATTTGCAAATGAGCTCTTTGTTAACGGGGCAGTTAGTCAAAAACTCACAATGTGCAAGTATGGATGTCCATGTGCGGAACATTCATAGGAATGAACGGGGCCTCCGAACACTCTGTGTGCACCATCCTGGTGTGTTGGACAGATGGGAAGAAAAGATCATACATTGTCCTGTAATTGATGAACCATTTGCTTTGGCAGAAATGGTGCTAGCAATGAATAGAACAGGACCAACCTCTCCAGGGTGAGATCAGAATCAGAATCAGAATCAGAATCAGATTTATTGTCATCATACAGCAAAGTAGAATGAAATTCCGTCTGACCTCTCCTATAGATACAGATACACCATGTTATGCTTAGGCATCAAGGGGAAGAGGCATTCTTTATTACCACACGTTTCTAATAGAGTGTGAGAGGGAAGATTAACAAGTGCATAAGACACAGTAGTGATTCTGTAAGAAAATCTAGCAAGGATCCATCCAACCTCTTGACTGACAACACACCAATAGCACTAACATCTAATATATGCAAGGTAATGGAAAAGATGATAACAGAGAGTGTATATGAGCTTGAAAAGAGAGGAATGCTGGCAAGTTATCAGAGTGGTCTGAGGAAAGGAAGGAATACAATGGACTCAGTGAGAAAAATAGAGATTGAAATAAAAAGCCCCAGGTGAATAAAAAGACAGCAAATGCAATGTTTTTGATACTGATACACCCCATGACATAATGTAGAATGAGGGACTGTTAATTAAGTTGCACATGATGGGTGTTGGTGGGAGTATTTTCAACTGCTTAAAGGATTTTCTGTTTGGAAGAAAAACTCATGTATGGACCTAAATCAGTATCTGGTTGGAAACACCTCATGGGGTGCAACCAGGACAGTAAAAGCAGCAATTGATGAGGTGGTGAGTGGGGTTGTGATTGTAGAAAAGATGCAAACTGTCAAAGAACTGAAGAGGGGATGAAGCTAAGGATTTATGGAAAAGAATTAGAAAGGAAATGGGACGTTTAAATTTATTCAATTCAATTAAACTTCATTGTCTGTTCTAGGTAAAAACAGACATTTTTCTTTTGTTTGTTAGTTGGGCTGTTTGGGTGATTTTGCTGGCCTGGTTTATTATTCGGGAGAGATTTGTTTTGTGTTTGATGGTGAGGAGATTGAACCAGGTTGAGATGTTATAGGTGAGGATGGATTCAATGAGTGATTTATAAACGAGAGTTCAAATGTCCATGCTGATATTAAAAGACCTGAGCTTCCTGAGCAGGTGGAGTCGCTGTTGAGCCTTCTTGTGCACAGAGTCCGCATGTGGTCCAAAGGACAGACAGGTGTCAATTTCCGTCCCCAGGTATTTAAAGCTCTGCACCTGTTCCACACCCAGACCATGGATCTGCAGGGGTTGGAACAGGTCTGGGTTTTTCCCTGAGGATCCACAGCATAGCTCTTTGGTTTTCAATATGTTGAGCTCTAATGAGCTCTCAGCAAATGTTTGGACCAGGGTATGGACCTCCTGTTTATACCGTGTCAGGGCCTGGGTGTTAGTGATGTGTGCCACCAAGGCCATGTCATCTGCATATTTAAAAAGTCTGAGTCCTTCCCTGCTACAGGTGATACTGTTAGTGTATGCAGAGAACAAGATAGGTGACAAAACACAGCCCTGGGGAAGTTGGGAGTTCCTTTTCATGGTTAACATGAGCAGAGCATATCAGGAAGATAGAAGAAAAAAGCAAAACAAAAGGAACAAACATTAAGATGCTTGACGGGTAGGGAATGGGGAGTAAGTTGCTCCTTGTTGAAAAGGACGTACGTGGCTTTGATAGGATCTGTGTTGGATTCCAGCAGGGGTGTGGATTATCTGGTGGTGGCTCCATGGATGCTTGTGTCTAGACTACCACGAGCTAGAGGTAAAAAGGAAAGAAATAGATCACATTCAACTACCATGTAATGATAGCGGACAATGATTTTACGTAGATTTATATGGATAGTGCTAAGAAACCTGACACAGGAGTCACAGGATATGAAGGTGGTAATACCAGTGAAATGAACTGGAATGAATAGAAGAACATCAAATAAATTCATATGGTTCATATGTTCAGATTCATCCTCAGCCCTGCAAGTTTAAGGTCCTAAACGTCAAACAGCAGTCAGGATGTACCATATGAAGTCCTTCAGTCAGCAAATCAGCAAGGTCGGGAAAAATTCTGTGGGTTTCAGCACAAGCAGGGATGAGAGGTAGATTAGAGGGTGCATTAGTTAGCAAAGAGGGTGACAAGGAAGAAAGAGGAAGGAGGGAAATATATCAGTAAAGCAGAGGTTCAATATGTAGTTTGGGGGGGGGGACAACTAAATGTGGCAAGAAAAATGCAAAGCGGGAAAGGGGAACATCTATATCAGTGTTACAGGAGTATTTGGTGGACACAGCAGAGTAGAAGCTGAGTCGACAGGGTGGTGTGGTATGGAAACACCAGACAGGCAGGTGTGAGGACTGTCGGGAAGAGGAGTGGGTGGAGAACACGATTCTGAGTTGTAGGGGGTGTGAGGGGAGGAATGATGAGGAAGAATCTGGAGGAATTACAGGATGCAGGGAATCACATTAAAATGAGAGAGAGAGAGAGAGAGAGAGAGAGAGAGACTCCGGAGCAGAAGGTGGCGGTAATGCACCAACGTAAACAGGAAAAGGAAGTAGTAGAGTACCTGATGTCATTTCCGTTGCGCGAAACTGAAACTTTGGCGCCACGGACTTTTAAACGTTTTAATAAAAACACAGCGGAAAGACCGCTAATAAAACGGCTGCAAACATTGAACCAGTCCGCAGGTTTACATTACACACTCCACTGCCGGTGTAGTGAGTAATGTCGTGTCTGCGGGGAGCAGACTGGTCTGTTTTAGGTGAAAGAAGAGGTAACACTTGCTGATGCTGGTGAGCTCAGCCTTCTGTTAGCCGTCGGTACGTCAGCGGAAAAGACAAAACGGCCGGTTTACCTGTGGTAGACTGATAGATCAATAACTCACCTGCCTGTGGTTTAACCAGAGTCACCATGAACAGGACCAAACTGAAGAAACCCAAGGTAAGTTCAGGAGGTCAATTAGCTGGAGTTAACGAGGCACCTGGTTTTATTTATTATGTGATTATGTTTGTTACATCAGCTGTGTGTCTGGCTGCTTCACTCCTCTGCACTCCTTTAATTCTCTGGTCAACAACGTAGCATATCAGAAACAAACAAGTCCATACAGTCACATGTGAACAGCACAGCTGAGATTGTGGATCAGACTAAAGTCTAAGCTGCTACATGTGCTGCCATATGAAACAAGAGACAGCAAACACTAGTGGGTTGATTGTAAATGTTTTCTTCCAGGCACCAGCAGGGCCGAACAACATCTTATCCTTCTTCTCCTCTCAGAACCACCACAAGGTAAGCTTACGTGCTTCTCTCTGTCTTTCCTTCTCGACAGGACTGTCATCATGGCATCCTGATATTACTACTTAGTGCCATTATTGATCTTTTAGACAGATGAACATTTTGATAGTCTATGTCTATTTCTTTTATGCATAATAATGGTCAGGCAGACGGAGGCATAGCTGGTCTTCTCTCTCATTAAAAACAATCAGATACGTTCAGATCCAGAAAAGTACAGCTCTTAACTGTAAATTGTCGTAATACAACCTTTAGGATGAGGAAAATACTACATGTTTAACTATTTTAGGATAACAAAATTCATCAGTAAAGTATCTACCACGTCTAATTCCTTTGTGCGTCATTACACGCATCTTGAAGTTTTTTATTTAACTTATTTGTGCATACGTGTCTGTCATTTCTTCACTTGTGTCTTTCATCTGTTCTGTTTGTATTGTCCTCATAGTCTGTACTAATTGCATATCTCTTTAATTTACATGAGCAATTTGCCACTAAACTTTTGTAAATTATTTATTAAATACTCACTGGACTGGGTTTATTTTAGGACTTGTCATCCACCACAAAATTATCAGTCATCGGCACTGGACCTCAGATCAGAGATGGAGAAACCTCTACATTCAGACCCTGTTCCCCCTTAAAGAGGAGTATCCTCGGGGACCTTGAAAACCTCTTGCCCTCCTCACCAGATCTTCTCCTCTCTGTTCCTGAAACCCCCAAGAGTCAGATCAGACTTGCTCCTTCTTCTTCCTCAAGAGGGCCAGGTCAGCTGAGCCCTCAGCCCAGCAGAGACGCGGTGAGCCTAGAGAGGCTCGGCCAACTGTCCCCCATCTGTCGAAGTCCCCGCTCCAAAGGACAGAGTGTACAGAGAGTTATGACTGAGGAGGGAGGAAAAACTAAGAGGGAACAGGGAAGCTCTGGCTCCCTAAAAAGACTCTTCAGCCCTCCCCAAAAGTCTCACAATGCCAAGAGACCAAGAACTGCCAGTTCACCTGCACAAAGAACTGCACCTAGCCCTTCAGGTAGCAACCTGAAAGTAACAAAGCCTGTAATAATTGGCCCTCTGAAGACATCCAATTTCTCCTGTGGCCAATCAGAGGGTCACAGCAGAGATAATGAAGTGGTCCTCAATGACAGCAGAAACAAAATGATGTCACTGAAATCTGTTTCTCACCACTCTTTCGGGGAACAGACAAAAAGTCAGGAAGAGAGAGATGAAAACACTTCTGATTTTACTGTGATAACAGAGCAGGAGGCAAGTGAAGCGCAGGCCGATGGAAACGCACACACTTGTCTGGACAAAGACACTCTCCCTCTTACTGCTCCTGGGCACAGACCTAGTGCACAAACAACCACACGTGTAGCGCAGAGAAGTGCAAAGGGGGGAGCCTTTAACAAGAATGGAGCTACGACAGCAGCAATAACATCAACGAATGGAGACGGAGGCAATGTGGCATCGTCAGATCAGGAGCAAGCTGGAGGTAGACTCATGAATTTTGTTTGCCATCTTTTACAAAAAAAACAACTGATGATGCACAATGCTCCACCCCTCGTAAATGCATAGCAAACTGTCTGTGTGACGATCCTGCATTAAAACAAGGTGTCACCTATTTAACGATATTATCAAATCACACATGACTGCATACTGAGTGTCATACAGTGACAATAACCCGTTCATACAGAATACACACAGCTGTGGTCCAAATTCCTTTGCTAGTGTATAGTTTGTTTTTATTCCCTGCTAACTTGATTTTGTTTATTTTGTGACCTTTTTTTTTTTTTAAACATGAAAAACAACAACTGAAAAAAAACATGCAGGAATGACATCAGAATGTCCTGTGCAAGAGGTGCTGGACGAGAGCTGGTTTGCAGAGCAGATGGATCTCGTCACAGAAGATAAATCCAAAAAACCCCGGTGAGAAACACGAGAACACAGGTTTGGAGAACGTTGAAGACTTTGGTTAGGTTCAGTTATTCTCAATTAATGCTCATCACAATAATGGAGAGAGAAAGATGAAACAGAAGTCAGAGCACATGGTGCATGTGTATATGTGGGTTCAAACTCTTAACTTAGTGACCGCTAAGCTGCTGAAAAGCTTTTATGTCACTGTCCATCCTCTATGGGCTGATTTAGCCTCACAGTTGAAGTGAGACTGTGACTTGGAAGTTGCTAATGACATGAAGACCTGTATGTTTTTTCCTGGTGAAAAAAGTCATTCTGATTTTTAGAAGTGATTCATGCAGATGACTGAGGTCCTCTTTGTCCCCACAGTAAGGTGCCAGACCACGTGATCCTTTCTGCAGGACTAAACAACCGCTACTGGGTTTTAGATGTGGAGGAGAGGCCAGGCCGAAAAACACTGACTATCACATGCTCCAAATCTCTACATCCCACTGAGACGTGTCTGCTGAAAGATGGATGGTAATGCTGCGTGTGTTGCTGATCCCACTGTTGTTTAATTTCTCATTTTCATCATAATGTACATCACATTCTTCCCTTCAATGCCCAGATGCAGTCGTGAAAGTAGCTCTGACTTTTCACCTTCATAGTACGAATCGGTGCAAATACTCAGTTAACTGATCAGCTTTTCATTCCTCTGTATTTATTTGGTTTGTGTGTCTGATAAACTGACCTTCTGTGATGATCATCACATCTAGTTTGGATGTATTTATATAACTTTACTCATACAATAGGTCTTTATGAGTATGAAATGATTGCTCCATGGGTGTTTCCAGGGAGATGACGCCTGTTTGTCGCGGTGATGTGGTACATCTGGAGGGCCGCTCTGATGGTGGATCCTGGCTGGTGGACCGGGAACAGGGCTTTCTGGTTTTACTACCTGATAGCCTCGTCTCAGGTACCAGCATCTCTAGCTCCATCCGCTGCATGAGGCGAGCCGTGCTGGGAGACATGTTCAAGGTAATACAGTTCATTACCAACATAATTTTTTTTTATATATTTTCACATTTTTTAAGTGCCCAGTTTATTTTGAACAATGTGAACGCTAACAGTTATTTCATATTAATAATGTCACCCACAAGGTACACAATAATGAGACAACAAAATGTAATGCTTTGGTACCCAAATGCTTGCAGGAGGTGCTGTGTATATCAGCAGAAATTGTACATTTAGGAAGTAGAAGTGATTGTAGTGGTTGTTAGAGAGCCTTCTCTGTGTCTGCTTGGTGAAAGATAAAATTCCTGCTCTAGGCAATTTGTATGAGCATCCATATATCATGTTAGTCAAGTGTCCCGCTCATAAACCATTGTGTATTGTCAGTTTAGTACCCAAAACATACAAAAGGTGTTAACACAATGCAATGCAAAGCAATGCAATAGCCCTGTAGTAAATACTACACCAAGCCTTTGTTTGGTTTAAAATGTCAAGAGGTTTTTTGAAAGATTTTGATTTGAATAATCTTTTAGGCCTTAGTTTGATGTTGGTGCATCTCATTGTGTTTATCTTATTTATGATACACCTTGAATAACACAGTAGTATACTTTTTATTTTTGCCACGTTGCAGACTTTTGACGGTGGCTCCAAGCAAATGCTGAATGGCACCATGGTCCATGAGGTCTTCCAGAGAGCAGCTACAGCTAAAGATTTTTCTCTGGAGACTCTGTCTAAGCTGGCTGACCAGGCCCTGTGCAGTCCTCAGTACCTGGGAGACATGTAAGTGGTGAGGTTAGACAGTTTTGTGAATGTTTCATGTAGATTTAACAATGTGTTACATTGGCTTTTCACAGTATGTTTGTGTGGATGTTCTCTGCCTTTTTCAGTTATGTTTGTGTTTTGTCTCTGTGTCTGTAGGTATAGTTTAGGTGTAAGTCAAGAGGAGATGAAGCAGGAACTGCATGATTATCTGCCCTCACTGGAACAATGGGCAAAGGAATACCTCAGCTCCCCAACACCAAAAGCCATCAGCCTGAAAATGTACGAACACACTCAGCGCTTCAGATTTACTAAAAAAAAAAAGTTTGAAAGCTTTTTCCGCTCTGCGGGAGTCGACCTGAACTGTGTCCATATCTGATATTAATCAGTGTCGTGGATGTTAAAAGTGAGACTTGTGATGCTGTATATATGTATATATATTATTATATGTGTCTCTGTCTTCATCCCTAGCAACAGCAGAGCTCCAAGCAAGGGTCAGGACCCGCCAACTGTTGTCACAGTCGCAGAGCTGGCAGATATAGAGGAGAATGTCTGGTCACCAAGATTTGGTCTGAAAGGGAAAATCGACGTGACGGCACGGGTTCGAATCCAAAGACCACGAAACAGTAGTCACAGAAACTCGGAGGAGAGGACCGTTCCCTTGGAGCTGAAAACCGGAAAGGAGTCAAACTCGATAGAGCATCGCAGTCAGGTTTGTGGATCACAGTGTGCTCAGCCAGACACACACACACACACACACACACACACACACACACACACGTAGACTGGTGGGATCAGGTGAAAGGGCAGGCTTACATTACTATATGCAAATATTTTCAAGATGCCTGTATGCATGTGTTTTCTCTGTGTGTAGGTGATTCTTTACACTCTAATGAGCTTAGAGAGATACAATCCTGAAGCCGGCTTCCTGCTTTACCTCAAGACTGGCAACATGCACCCTATAGTGCCCAGCCACATGGACCGCAGAGGTACAGTACACACACATGCTCAACACCAGCTGTGAACAAAATATCATTTGTTATCAATGATAATCAGAATATTTTAAATTCTGTAAAGGAAGATCAAAATGTATCTACAAACACTTTTTCTCAGTGGCCTCTCCTCCATCACCTTTATGGCTAAACTGTGTTTATCTCAGAGCTGCTGAAGCTGAGGAACACCTTGGTTCATCACATTCACAACTGTGTGGAGAAAGGGCCGGAGCGGAGCCGTTTGTCCACACTTCCTGACATCTTGACGGACAGACAGACCTGCCGGTACTGTCCTCAGAAGAGAAACTGTGCGATATATGAGAGGTAAACTTTTTAAACTAATTTTGCACCCATGAAAATCTCAAGAGTTCGATTTTTTTATGAAACTTATCTTGAAGCATATCCCAGTTTAAAAAAAAAAAAACTAAAAAAAATTAGTGCGGAGTATTGAGATGGTGAGTTTTAATAAATGGTCTCATTTAGCTAGGACTCCAGCTGTCAGCAAGATGGCTGGATATGAAAACATTGTCAGCTGACCACTTTCTTACTGTTTCAAATCGCCGTCAGTTTTTTGGTCTTGGGCATTTTAAACACTTTTTTGACTGGACGAAGGATTTTAATCATCGGAGGTCTGGATCTTCAGTTATCAGAGAAACAAGCTGAGCAAACAAATGATCTCAAACCATTTGAGTGAGTCCACTGTGTAGTCTAGGGCTGTTCAGTTCTAGTCCTGGAGGGCCGGAGTGCTTCAGGCTTTTGTTCCCCCTGAGTAGGTAGTAAGCTACATGTGGTCTCAGGTAACTACTAGGCAGGTGGGGCTCATTAACTACTAGGGAGGAGCAAAGAGCTGCAGAGCTCCAGGGCAGGTGCAGTCTATGATTTAGCCAAAACTATGCAAAGGAAAGGAAACATCCCTCCTCATATTGTCAGTTACCCTATGTGTGTCAATCAAAATCAAATGAAGGCCCACCGAGGTCTGCTGGTTCAGCCCTCTATTACAGAGAAGCCTATGTCTCAAAAAGCTTTTCCTAGGAGCCTCCTAATGCTACATAAGGTGGGAGCTCACTCTCAGAGTCAGGAAGCTGCAGTTATTACAGGAATACTTTTCTGAGGAGATTTCAGATTTCATTTCCTCTCTTCTTCCTCTTTACTTTCTCTCAAAACCTGTCCCCACCCTTCGCCTAGGGCGGTTCATGGCAGCTCTGCAGAAGTCCACGAGGATGTTGTGCGTGACTTCCTGGAGCAGGAGACGGGCCACCTGACCCCACCACATCTCAGCTATTTTTCCCATTGGCTGCTCCTCTGTTGCCTTGAGGCTGCCACCATGGAGGCCAAGAATGGCCGAAAGCATGTATGGCTTCAGACAGCTGAGGAGAGGTGAGAGGCTGGTCTCTCAGATTTCAGCATGTACACACTCAGTCTTTTACCTTCATTCAATGTTCCAGCTCTTTTTTTTAATGCCTAAATTGGACCGCTCTTTAGCTCCGTCTCCTCTGACCTGTGTTTCCAGTGAGAAGAAAGGGAGCTGTGTGGGGAACATGCAGCTGAGTGGACCAGTGACTGTGCAGTCTGAAGGGGTTTTCCTCCATCGTTTCCAGCGAAGCAGTGCGGTCCCACAGAAGGGTCTGGCCAACACCGGTTTGGCCAGCGGGGATCGCGTCGTCGTTAGCGACCAGGAAGGCCGTCTGGTTGGTTTGGCAACAGGATATCTTTGTGAGGTCAGCAGGACATCGATCAGCTGCACTCTGGACAGGTGAGAATGAACATGTATACCTGCTGTCTGAAGGATTTCAACCTGAAGACAACTAAAGGACAGTGAATTGGTTGGACAAGTCACTGTCCTGATTTCCACCTGTTTTTCTGTTCAATGTGTTTTACAGAGACCTAACTAAGTTCAGTGGTGTGTTGTTTCGTTTGGACGGAGATGAAGGTGTGGTGGGCCTCAGCACTCACCTCACTAATCTTTCCAGACTGATGGAAGACTGTCAGGACAGGTAGGTACAGTGAAATGCAATATTGTGATATGATGGCATAGCACACACGTCATTGTAAATCCAATGTATCAGATTTACTAGGTGACAGTTTAAACAATGGTCTCACATTTTATGCTTGGTTTCACCAATAAGTCCCTGTTAAAGGGCGTTCTATAATATAACTGTCTGTCCTTGCAGTGATCGTCTGAGGGAGCTGGTTATTGACCTTCGTCCTCCAGAGTTTATTTCCAACCTCAGCTCTGTCCTGCCAAGAGAGGCCAAAGACACTGTAGCCAACATCCTGAAAGGTGACAAAACTATTCTGCTCTGTTTTTCTACTCTGTCTGTCTCATTTACTGTCTTTTGTCCTTTTCTGTTTCTACGTCCCCAGACATTGTGCACTGTTGCTGAAGTTGTAGTTTTTATACTTAAATCAATTATGTATGTGTGTGTGTGTGTGTAGGTCTCAACAAACCTCAGAAGCAGGCCATGAAGAAGGTGTTGCTATCTAAAGACTACACGCTGATTGTTGGCATGCCGGGCACAGGCAAAACCACAACCATCTGCACTCTGGTAAAGTCCTGAACCTGAACCATAAACCAACATCATCTACCCCCAAGTGAGACCAGAACTCTAACCGTCTCTCCACCACCTTTCTCTCCCTCCTCGTCCATGTGGCACCTTCCATTATTCTTCTCCTCTTTGCTCTATTTCTCCTCCCCACTTTGTCTTTCAGGTTCGCATCCTTCATGCGTGTGGGTTCAGTGTGTTGCTGACCAGCTACACCCACTCTGCTGTTGACAACATCCTGCTGAAACTAAAGCGTTTCCGCGTTGGCTTTCTGCGTCTTGGGCAGGGGCAGAAGGTGTGTGATGTCTGTTGTTAGGTGTTTGGTATAACTCGTCTAGTCTTTATGCATAACAGTAATTATGTTTTTGATGTTATTGATATTCAGGGGCAAAATCCGCTTTGGTAGCCAGTCACAAGACTATAGTCAACCGTTGTAGTTAACGGAGATTTTGAGTTTGTAAATTCTTGTTGACTCAATGAAAAGCCACTTCAGAGTTGGAACCGTTTGTTTGTTGGCCTGTCGATATCTGGTGGCCTCTGCCCCCACATGTGCACATCTCTCTGTGATGGCACAGAGACCCAGCTATGACAGCACAAATCACTGTATAATATTATTTAAGTAATATGGTGGAAAATGGAATAAACTGTTTTTTATTAGTACCCCACCCCACCCCGACATGCTCTGACTTTTCTTTTGTTTTCTGATGCATTCTTCAGGTCCATCCAGACATCCTGCCTTACACAGAGGAAAGTAAGAGGAAGAAGGGAGTTCACACGCTGTCGGAGTTGGAGGAGCTTTATAACAAGGAGGTGAGGACTGAATATTTGACATCTGATTTCCTGCATCACATAATTTCACATTTAGAACATTAAAATAAATAAGTAAGTCTTACTAAGTAATACCAACCCCCTCTCTCTTTCTAGCTGGTAGTGGGAACCACCTGTATGGGCATCAAGCATCCCATCTTCACTCGTCGCAGGTTTGATTTCTGCATCATAGACGAAGCTTCACAGATCAGCCAGCCGATCTGTCTGGGACCCTTGTTCTATGCCAAGAGATTTGTCCTGGTTGGGGATCACCAACAACTGCCACCAATAGTACAAAATCAGGAAGCTAGGTGAGCATTTTGTGTAAATGGGGTGTGTGTGGAGGTGAAAACAAAAGCTATTGCCTTAAATACAGTTATTGTAATTGTTTGTCTTCATGAGGGTAAAACACTGTCACATTCAACATGTAGTCAGTGTTAAAAGAATGTCCACATCAGTTTCTTTGTCTCGTTCTCCAGGTCACTTGGGATGGACGAAAGTCTCTTTAAGCGACTCGAGCTCCATAGTGAAGCAGTGGTCCAACTCAATGTACAGTACCGGATGAACAGGTGAAGCTGCACACACAGACGACCCTGTATGCTTCAGCAATCTCGTCTTATTCATCAGTTCAGCTCTTAACTGCTAACAATGCGTTAACACGTCAGTTTCTAACTGCTTTCAGGCAGATAATGTCTCTCAGTAACTCCCTGATGTATGAGGGCCGGCTGGAGTGTGGATCAGAGAGGACGGCCACGGCCCTGCTCACCCTGCCCTTCCTGCTGTCTGTCCAGTCGGAGCTCAGTTCCTACTCCAAGACTGATCCCCAGCACGACCTTGCTTGGATACAAGACACACTGTTGCCTAGCAACCCTGTTTGCTTCCTAGATTGCTCAATGGTTGGTAAAATAAATGGTTCACTTCAAGTAGAAGTTTTTGAAATGTGTTGAGTCAAGAGAAAAGATGTTAATGTTTAACTGGAAAGTGGAGATTTGCTGGTTAGTTCACACTGTCCAATCCTGCTGTCTGTTATTTGCACGCTGGCGATGCTGCAGTATTGCTTGATGAGTTCTGTAATAGTCTAACATCCCCTTGTCAGCTCTGAGTTACATTAATGTCTTAAAGATAAGATGCACTTTAAAAGGAATATTTATCTCAGGCAACTGACACATGCTGCTCTGTTCTCTGGAGAAACGTCAAAGAATTAAATCCACTGTTTCAACTGTTGAAGGAAGTGGTTTATGTGCAATAAGAAGAATGCACTTTAGGACTGACTGTCGTGAGTAGAGACAGTGGAGGTGTGCTGGTCTACATCTTGTTTCTCTCTGCTGCTTCCTTTAGGTGCCAGCCCTGGAGTCTGTGGAGCAGGGGGGCATAAGCAACCACACCGAGGCTGCTCTCATACACAAGTTGCTTTCACTGCTGATAAAGGTACGTCTGTCACACAACTGATGTATTGATAGCTTAATACTGTGAGCTTTTAAAGAGGCGTTTAGAGTCATCAAGTGGTTTTAAAACAGTGAATGAAAATGGAAAGAGAAATAATAAAACTGACCCCTACTTATTTTTCTTCTTTCAGGCAGGGTGTAAGCCCAGTGATATAGGTGTTATTGCCCCCTACAGACAGCAGATAAAGTGCATAACTGCTCTGCTGAAGTCCTCTGCTTTCACCGGTGTGGAGGTGAACACAGTGGATAGATATCAAGGACGGGACAAAAGTCTCATCATTTTTTCTTTTGTCAGGAGCACTGCAGAGGAAGGAAACGTGAGTGTTTCTCTTCCCATCTCCCTTCTTGGCTCATCTTTCATGTGTCTCATCCGAACAAGTTAGTGAATATATGAGGGGGAACCCGACCTGATTGTCCCGTTTCTCCATTCATAGTTAGGAGAGCTGTTGAAGGACTGGCGTCGCCTGAATGTGGCCATTACCAGAGCCAAACACAAGCTGCTGATGGTGGGTTCTGCCACAACGCTAAGACGCTACGCACCAGTGGAGAAACTACTCAACCATCTCCAGCAAGAGAACATGATATCCTTTAAATACATTACATAAAGCTCTGTGCTACCAAGAAGCATATTTTCATGCAATAGAAAACCTCATACTCTTTAATAGGAGTGATATTAGTGTTAATTCTGAGTAATATTAGTGTTAGTTAGTTAATTCTAGTAATTTATTGTTAAATCTGGTGTTTCTAAATTTGTTAGATTCTTCAGTTCTTCCTACAGAATTAAGCTTTACATGTGAACAGCAAGCCACTAATGTTGCCCACAAATAGTGTTTGAGGCTAAAAAAATGCTTCTATGCAGTTTTGAATAACAATATGTTACATGTTTTGTGTCTACAATGTTTTTTTTCCTGAACCCTGACTCCACATTATTCAGCTCCCGCCTGCTGCCCACAACGCCTTACAGGGCATGCGCCTGTGACAGAAGTCTATGAAGCTGTCATGGTGTCTCAGGTCACCTGTCTCTTACAGTAGAGCGGCCAGTGAATGTGGATCAGCTCCACAATCTGCAGAAGCACCGAATTATCTGTAAAGAAGCTGTGATCAAACCTATGAGCAGAAAATACTGTTCATGTGGAGAGGTGTCAGCTGTCAACGGTTCCAAGCCTAGTCATTACTGTCCTGTCCATCTTTGGAAAAAAAGTCTGCTAGAAGTATGTCAGACAGGGACTGTAGGCTGTAAAAGCTGCTATCTGCTAATGTCAGAGCTCCACCTGTGACTATTCTGTATCCCTGCTAACAAGCATTTGGTGGTGTGTGTTTCTGACTACACACCAGGACTGACACCTGATGGCTTTCAGTGGGGCGCTGCCAGTTTTCTAACTTTTAATAATTTTGCAGACTTGAATGTGCAAAGCACTTGGAAATAAGGGTGGGTTTGTTGATAAGATAAATATTAACAACCATGCGCCATTCAGCATATTCAGTTTGGCCTTTAAGAATTCATGGTGATCTAAGTGGAGGGGAGCGCAAGATCTCATAAGCTAAATCTTCAGACTGAACCTCAACAAGCTTTGTAAGCACCTCACTTTTTAAATGCCTATGCTGTGAAACACAAACTGAGATACTGAGTTGAACTGACAGTGGTGGATTTATGGTACTAAGCATCAAACCTCAAGTAAGACTCTTCATAAATGCACATATTTTTGTTCAGATACCTCTGCCTCACTGTTTCAATCTTGATTATAGGTCCTTTCACCACGCATTTATGCACACAGCACCAAATCATTAGCAATGTGAATATGGAGACCAAATGGGTAGTTATTTATATTTCATGTCACTCAGCTGCAAATTAACTGCAGTCTTAAGGATGACAAACTTTAGACTGTAGTACTGATTGTAATCAGTAAACGGAGAACACTGGCCAAACAACAAACTGGAATCTCCATCATTTGTCTTTATAAACTTTAGTTTACAACGTTAGAATATAATAGCTAAAGTAAAACCAATTTGAGTTAATTCCTTTGCTGAAAGCACAGTGGACAAGCAGACCTAAAGCATTACAGGGGAATTACAAAGAAAACTACCTGATATCATGATAACCAGCTAAAACTAGCAATTTGTAGTTGTCACCAATTTAGAAAGAAAGATTCTGCTCACACTTTTTGGCCAGTGTAATCTAATGCTGATGAACTGTGATGTAACTGCTGAGTAATTTACTGTGATTCTACCTTTAATGTTTCAACACCACGTCTGAGTTTACATGTTCTGTTTTAATTTTGTGATTTTTGCTGTTGTGAATGTGAATAAATAATACAAACACTAACAAAGTGTGAGATGTGTTGGCATGCTGAGTACTCATGTTCAATAATAGACTGACCAGTCTGGAGAAATAGTCTGTTTTGCTTTTTATTTAAACCATCAAATTTGTATCAATGCCTGTCTGCTTCTCTGTGCAGGTACGTAATGACTGCTGTCATCCTCAGCCCTCTTAGCTTGTATGGGTGTGTGGCTATAGTGTCATTGTTCCTTGCAGCACAGTGACAGTCTGTCCCGCTATGTTGATTCTTCCATCATCTCTCACTTCCAGTTCCAGCTCCCCTCCTCGACTGGAGCACTGGTAAGCTACACAAACGCACAGCATAAAATGGGTGTTAGTATGGTTTAGATCTGTAGTAAGGGACTGTTTATAGTGGGAAACAGCACCTGTAAACTGCACTGGTTTAGAGTTTGACAGGTTGCTTATCAAACTTTAACAATGTGGAATTCAATTACCCAGCATTTTCCTCTTTCCCAGTTCCTTAGACCAGTAGCTGCCCAGCACAGTGTGGGCAGAACCTGCAGGGACAGACGAGACATGAGCCAGAAATTGGTTACAGAATTTAACATTTAGGTGCATTTCACAAGACACACTGAACGTTCCCCAGCTTTACAGCAGGAGAGCCAGACATCTGACAGTGTAGAGAGTTTTTATACATGTTGCTTCTATGCAGATGTGTAGGAATACTGTACAAGTGAAGCCATGTGTGAGGTAGTCTAATTTGATGACAAACTGTGACCAAACAAAGAGTGTCTGAGTGTGGCCACTGTGGCTGTAGTGGGGGTAGTAATAGCCGCAGTCTACCAGTGACGGGATCCTCAGGGATACCATTCCATGGAGAAAAGAATCTGGAGTAGAAGTCATATCCTGGCGGGCAGTCTGGGGATCCTGTTGGCAGACACAGACTGTTTAAAGAGGAGGGGGGGGGGGGCATTTTGATCGATCATAGTTTGTACTTTTCACACAAGACTGGTCTCGTCACTGTTCATTTATGTCATATGTGTTGATTAATAGGCAGAAACCTCCAATGGACAGATGCAACATGAAGTCAAGCACTGTAACTAATAATCCTAACTAAACAAGTTTTCTTTGGAGGACTGCTTGTCTACCACTTGGTAGACACGTGGTACCACTGTTTTTTTTACCACTGCATGTGGTCCGGCCCAACAAGGAAGCTCAGTTAGCTCTGGTTACCTTTCATGGTGATGATTAGTCCTTTGACTTTTCCAGTCTTCTCACTGCGCTGAAGAGCAACAGGGTCAACTTTCAGACTGGTTAGCACTGCCCTGAAGAAAACACACAAACAAACCAAGACATGACAGAGATTTAAGAACCTGGATGTGATCTTGAGACAGACAGGCTTGCATTTGAGAGGTTAGTGGCTTCAGTTTCTGGCTGGCTGTTGGTAAGTTTACAGAGATGTGAGTGCATAAGTGGCTCTCCAGCGAGGCACTTCATCCTTGTTGCTCCTGTGAAGACTCCGTAGGTGTGAAGATAAGTACCTATTACACTATATACTTCTGTCTAATGGTGTGTGTTGTGATTGTAACCTGTCACAGCTGTCAGCCAGTCGAACCATCAGTTTCTTAGTGTTGGAGCTCAGATAAACATCCTGGATCATGTGGTTTCCAACTGCAGCCTTTATCACACATGCAGAAGAAGAGACGCAGTTAAGCACTGACCCACACAAAAACAAAAAGAATGTAGTAATCACACTAGCATATCTCTATACATAAAAAGGGCTGTGTAGACCATAAAGCGGGAGTCAGTACTATAAAACATGCACTGCAGAGAGAGTGGGTGTCTGCTGTAAAACGTCTTACTGACCTTGATGATGTCTCGGAACTCATTGGGATCCTGAGAAAAGTGGTTTCAGAAGGAAAAAGCTTTTAGAATAATAGCATTTCACTTTGAAGGCTTACTGACAAATATTCTTTTGGAAAATCTTGCAGCGTTAATGCAGGAAGATGGAGTTCTTCTAATCCAGCTCCAGTTTTGCAGTAAATTACACTATTCTAGGATGGTGGCCGAGTTTCTGGGTTTCATAAACCTGTTTCTTAATGGGGATGCTAATTTACATGATAGAGTGTAGATGATGGAGAAAGGACCAACTGTGTGTATTTTGTTGAATGTTTGTCACAATATGGTTTTATGTCAACACACTTTTGGTTATGTTTTCACACAGTGTGTCGTCCATTGAAATGCACATCTAGGCACATATAATTGAACCTATAGTAGGAGATGTTGGTCCTGCGACATTGTCCTGATGTGTCTGTGTGACCACATACTGTACCTCCTGGGTGGGTGGGTTGAGAGGAAAGTCCATGACGTACCCTTCCCCCCTCTGGGTGACCGCCAGATCTCCACTCTTGGTCTCAAACACCAGTGTGGGGTTGATGTTCTCTTAACAGATGTAGCACATACAGAGAATGTTATTCTCACGGGCTAGCTGATGAAATAGATTTACTAAAGTGTTTATGTGTAACTGACTAACCTTGACAAAAGTGTCTGAAAATGCCTCTCTGTTCAACTTTATAGATTTTTCTGTGTGTGTCTTTTCCTGTGTTCCAAGTCAAGTCAATGAATAACTGCATTTTAACTGGAATTAACCTTGTTGTGTGTTCATGTCTGTGTGGTTTTGTTTTGTGTCTCACTCTTATACTGGAACATCACTGCTGCAGAGGCCAGGGTGGCGTGACCACACAGATTCACTTCATTGGTTGGTGTAAACCATCTAAGGCAAAACCTTGATCCTGTAAGTGCAGATGAATGCTTTAACACTTTAACATGTAGTCTACATATGACTTCTTCATCAAAGGATGTGAAGCCTGAGACCTATTGAAGTTCCACAGTTCCACAGCATGACTGTGGGTGACATATTTACATACATTCAAGAGATTCTTAAGCTGTGTGTATGACACTGACATTCCTCTCTGTGTGCTACGCAGCGACTGAACGCTGCATTTTTAACTGACAGCTCATTGCTTTGTTCTTCACATTCTCAACAAAGCAAGTCTTAGTTGTGTGTTTAACATTGTTACCTGTCAGACTGCTGAGGACAGGTGTTTTTTTTTCTTTTCAGTTTATGCACACACAAGAAAACAAAATGGCAAAATGACCTCAGCATGACCATTCTACCTTTGTTCCTTCCTTCCTTTATCAATTTAGTCAATCTGTCTCATTCTCATCAGTGTGCCTGGATTATCCAAACAGATCCTACAATGAAGGCATAAACAGTAAGTGATTTTGCATGTTCTACACTGTACCATGTCAAGCCAGTTGGAGTGAGTATATTACCATGAAAATAACTGTGCACACTGGACCCAGACATTTGTACACAACATATCTGAGGCCTGATTGATTTGATGAGAACATGTGCAATCATCAGAGAGTGAGTTCTGCTGTCTGGGGTGACTTCTTTACAAGTACTCTTACACACATACCACCAAATGCCTGCAATCTGACAAAGCTAAACTGCTTTCTGTGAGCAGTGACATATTTTGTAATGGTGTTATATGAAACATGATCCGACCTGTGGTGAAAGTGTCAGAGGGGTTGATCCTGGTGATGAAAGCTGTTTCTGACAGGTTAAGCTCTGCTGCTATCTTCTGATACAGGTCATCACTCAGCTCCTGATACAAACACACACAAATACATCCTTTGTTATGACATATGATCATTAAATACATATTCATAGACAAAAATGGCCAGAAGTTTAAACCGTGCCAACTTAGTATCAAACGGTTTGATCACGTGACACACACACACACACACACACACACACACACACACACACACACACACAGTCTGAGACAGCAACTGAACGGATAAACTCTGCTGACTAAAACTGCCAAGTTAATCAATAAGCGATCCTTGAGCCCTCGTGCAGGCCTCCATGGGTCTACATTAAGGCATTACTGTACTTGAACCTAATACTCACATGCATAAGAGGACAAATTGCCGCAGGGTTTCCCTTGAACGGTAAGTTAGTGAAGGCATCTACCGTGAAGACCTGAATCTCCATTTTTCTGTCTGGCTAAAGATGAAGTGATCAGAGTGGAAGAGTCTCCAGTGAGGACTGAACCATTGACCCTCTGCAGTCAGTGGACTTCACACCCTGTGTGCGTGCCGTCAGCAGGCCGTGCGCCACTCAGCGGCACCTTGTCCCCACCAGGGGCCTGTGTGTGATGTCGGAGACCAGTTGGGTATTGTCATGTGGAGTCGAGTCCTGTGATATAAGCTAATGAATTAACAGCCTTTTTGATGTGTCAAATCTGACATTACATTTGGAGCTCTCATACTGGATTTCTACCAGTCACACATGCATTACTAATAAACCGAGACCAGAAGAATTTTTTTCTTTTCTCTTAGATGATCAAAAGAATAATCATCACATTTTTGGTCTTAGTTTATTCTCACTCATACACACACACACACACACACACACACAGCTCCCATATCTCCTCCTCTTATAGTACAAAAGTACATCTATTACTGTTATTTGTAGAAGTAACAGTAGTGGTAGTAGTATCAGTAGAAGTACCTTTAGCAGCAGTATTAGTATTCTTTGTGGTATTATTGTTATTAAAGGACAAACGTCACATCTTTTAATGTGTCCAAGTCTCGCGACATTATACCTGAGCGAGTTCGCTCACTTTGCTGGCAGTGACACCTGAGGCTCAGGGCAGGAGCAGGAGACCGGGGACAACAGGCGACTGTAAGATAGTCTCATCGTTCCCTCACATTTGTCACTGATGTCTGACACATTTCTGTCCGGGGACATGTTTCGGTTCCCGTTGACAGTGCGCGGCCGTTGGGAATAGAGCTAATGTGTCTTGTACATTTGACCGCTGTCAGTGTCCTACAGTTAGCCTTAGCTGTTAGCCCGCTAACTGCTAATGTTATCAAGCTAACATTAATGATGCAACATCGTTAGCATCATTAGCTAACTCACTATCCAGGCTGACAGATATGCTCCCACGGCGAACTTCGTAGAAATAACTTTTCTAAAGAATGATTACCGTCTTGATATGATATGTTTGGAGAGGTCATAGTGAGTTAAGAAGTGTGGTTACGTTAGCTTGCAACCCTCTTGGTTCCTACCAACATTTTATACAGTTGGAAAGAGGAAGTAACCAACGTTAGCTTGTTTAGCTGTGGAGGCAGCTTCAGTAACTTGAATTCTAGTGCTGAATTATTAGCTATAACTCTGTCCTAATGAGGTTTTAGTTGTGGCCCACTGTTTATAATTCCGGTTGCAATGTTGTCGTCTGTGGCAATTGTCAATTTTCCTACAAGCTATAAAACTGTTGTTCGTAACCCCAACATTAACTACCTGCAGAAATCATGTCATGCAGTGTATTACTGTGGAATAGGATATTTGTGAACGATGTTCGTATTTCATAACTGAATGCAATAAAGTATCAGCCAAATAGAAATAGCATATGCAAGAGTATGCAAAACTATTAGTCCTTTATGATAGGTATCTGTGTAGCTAATGGTCAGACCTGTCAGACTTTGGGTGAGGGGCTGAATGAAGAGTGCTAGTAGATTCTGGAGGGATACTATATGTGTAAATGTGCTCGGGCCAAGTGTTTGTACTTTTCTAAGTACAGGCACTAGTAAGTATAATTGACTCAGTAATCTAACGTGTTGCTGCTGTGTTGTGCTCTCTGTTGTAGTGAGGATGTCTTTGAATGACGAGGGTTATGTGGTTCGGATCAGAGGACTACCCTGGTCCTGCACACAGGAGGAGGTTGCCAGTTTCTTCTCTGGTGAGAATACAGACACGTATCTTTACAGCTTGAGACATGAATGGTGTTAGTAAGTGCAAGACTGAAATGACATCTTAAACGATAAACTCAACTATTTTGTTATAAGTGTTATGATGACATTAATCCGTGTCATAATAGTTGTAATGTGATTATAAATTGACAGAAAAGTGTTTTCACCGTTAGGCTGTGGTTAGAAATGTAAACGCGAAGCATCAGAATCACACCTGAACAATTTTTAGTGTTGGTAGACATCAAAGTCAATCAGCATTTTAAAATCTAAATTACTTGCGTTTTTGTCTCTTCAGGGCTGCGCTGCAACACCATTTTTCTCAGCTCTACAGTATAAATCTGCTACAAAACTTGTTTTTTTATGGGTATAAGTGGAATTTAACTGGCCTCATTGACATTTGATTTGTGACTGTGTCCAGTACTCTTCTCTCCCCCTACAACATGTGTTGTTATGCACAGAAACAACCTTTTCTGAGCTGTTACCTCATCTTAATGTTTCAACTTTCACCTGACTTCAGCCATTAGAGAGAGCTGTTAGGATCTCAGATGAACCAGAGAATGGCATATTGTTGGTACACAAACAGGTGAAATTAGACAGGATCCAGTTGTGCCTTCTATTGTGAGTTTTTATTTTCTGACAGGAAACATCTCTGTGAAGTAGTTCCAATCAATCTCATTTATTCACAGACTGTGACATTGTTGGGAAAGTAAACGGAGTGTGCTTCACCTACTCTAAAGAAGGCCGTCCCAGTGGAGAGGCATTTATTGAGCTGAAAATGGCAGAGGATTTCAAGAATGCACTCGCCAAGGACCGTAAATACATGGGACACCGATATATAGAGGGTGAGCACTACAAACAATCATAACAGACTGATGAGTGTTTATTCTGTCGACTTTCTCTTTGAATAATTGCTGCATTATCTGGCATCACAGATACAAAAAGTCAAAGTGTAACTTAGAGTGTGTACTTGCCTTGTAAGTAAAGGTCTGTTTGTTGGCTCACCTCCATTGATGTGCCTGTACAAACAAACATTTCCCAGCTTGTGTCCGTGGTTAGCTTTAAGCCAAACTGCAATGAAAAATTCAAATTTTCTAAGTTTAATTGTCCTTTCATGTCTTGACATGTTTGACGTGTGTGTGCCCACCTGTCTGTGTATCCTAACCAGTTTTCAAGTCAAACCGTAGTGAGATGGACTGGGTGCTGAAACGTAGTGGTCCTGCTGACTATGACAGCTGCAGCGGCTGCATGCTGAGACTTCGAGGCCTTCCCTTTGGTTGCAGCAAGGAGGAGATAGTTCAGTTCTTCTCAGGTACTTCTACTCCATTGAAATGTACTGATATTACACCATTTATGTTAAGCCAAGGGATAGTTTTATAGACCCACTGTTCACTAGGTATTTTAGTTTTTTCCTCTGGCACCACAGTTTACGGTTGCTGAACTGCAGCTAGCTAATGTACAAAATGTACTAAAGTGTACAATGTACAAAAGCATTGTTAGGATGCAGTGTGTACTAATCAAATGAGACAAAACCACTAAAAGAAGTGTCAGATGCATGTAGGCTCTGAATACATTTCATATACATATACATTACAATCATTTTAGCCCATTTACATCATATAAAATCCATACGATTCATTAAAATGAGGCCATCAGATGGTTCAGATCATTAAAATTTAAGAAAATACCCACTATCACTTCTAAAGGCCCAGGTAGACCTCATAGCCACAATATGTAGAATTTACATCTGATTCTAGTGTCGCTAACATTATTCTGACAGCAAATTTATGGAGAACAACGGTCAACTAAATATTTACAGGCTCTGTCTTAAACAGTATCATGATATTAGGTAATACGACAGTGATTGTATCATGAAATATTAATATACACACGTTATTACACAGAAGGGATTTACTTTGGTGTTTTGGTGCAAACAATAAACATATTAAGAGAACATAAAGTGAAAAGCAAGTACAACAAGTCAAGAAACATAAATATAAAACAGAAAAATGTACAATATAAAATATATAAAGAATATGTCAAATAGGCCTTTTTATAGAAAGAGATGAACAGAAACAAGTTCAAAGGAGACAGATTTACCAACATCTAATGCCATGTTTCCTTTTTGGATTTCTCTCATGCTACAAAGTGATATTAATAATCAGTCAACATGTCTGTGTCATGGCTTAAAGGCCTAATGTATGTTTGTTGTAGTATATTCATAGTGTGGCTAACGTCACAATGTCCTTGTTATGAATTGTTAGTATGCTTCTTACCATTTTAGTGTTGTGTTAACACGTAATTTAATCTGCTTAAGCAATAAGACCTTAACATCATGCCTCCTCAAAGATAGGGTGGGCTGGGCTGGTTTGGCTGAGGGGAGGCAGTCCCATGACACTGATCTGGGGTCAGTTCTGTGATTCTGCTTATTGGCAGCCTTTATCAAGGATAATCAACACTAATGAGATATTGTCAGCCAGAATCACTCAACACTCAATGAATTATAATTTTGTCAGTGACCTAAATTCAGTTGTGTATCCACTTTGATTTCATAGCTGCTGACTCCAGGCCAGTATTTATGTCATTCCCCTGCTGGGCGCCTTCTAAGTGTAAATTCAGTCCTCTGAGATGCCCCTTTTGAATGCAGCTAATATTTATTCGCTATCTTGACATATATTAATCCTAAAGCTCCAGTGATGCAGTGGGTGTTGTTCTATCTATTCTATATATCTCTCAGTCTACCTACCGACCTATGTATTTATGTGTGCTTGGGTTGAAGGGTTGAGAATCGTGCCAAATGGGATTACTCTGCCAGTGGACTACCAGGGGAGGAGCACAGGGGAAGCCTTCGTGCAGTTTGCCTCAAAGGAGATAGCAGAAAAGGCTCTGGGGAAACACAAGGAAAGAATAGGGCACAGGTGGGACAGACGGGAAAGGGACGGGCTGGACTGGGTTGGGCTACTATTGTAGTGTTAAATGGGTGGTCATATTAGAGTAATGATGGTATTAATGGGATGGGTTTTGTTATGATTGAATGATAAGCATGGGTTGGTGTGCTGGAATAATTATGGTGAAACAATGATAATGTGGGTAAATTAATTTGGTGGGTCTTACATATATTTTATGTATAATATTTACTAAAATGCTTATGGGAGGGGTTCAATGGGTTTATGTATTGTAATAATGGTGACTGTTGAATAATGAAAGGGATGAAAGATCGTGTATCAAGTCTATGAAATAAAGATGGTATGAGGATCTTATGCCATAGACATTTTATTGTTGGCCATCTAAGACCTGGGAGCTCTGTGTAATTGTGTTAGAGCAGCATTTGGCACTTCCTTCACATCCTTTTTATACAAGTACCTTATTGATAATTTAGAGTGGAAGAGGGGATTAATCGTAGAAGTATAGCAGAGGGCAGTCAAGGCAGCCTCTACTATTAAAGAATCAAACTACTTTCTGGAGTTCTAAATCATTCCAAGTATTATTTCAGGACCTTAAAGGATTTTGTGTACTGTAGGCAACAAGAGGTGAGGTTGGTGTAGAAGTCCTTTACTACAGCCCGTAGCCCAGCTACTGCTGAGGTTGTTTAGACAGCTCCAGATTAAAGCTGCTTAGACTACTATTTAGAATATTTGTCTTTTGTGTGTTTATCTTCTCTTTATGTAAATCATGTCTATGTATTAAGCAGCGCTAAGCCATTTCTACACCTTAACCCTCTCCTTTGCCCCCCCTCCACTCCATGGGACTCTCATATTTGCAGGTACATAGAGATTTTTAAGAGCAGTCGAAATGAGATCAGAGCCTACTATGAGCTGCCGCGGCGGGGGATGGGAGGACAGAGACCAGGCCCCTACGATAGACCCATGATGGGGGGGCCCAGAGGAGGGTTTTTTGGGCCCGGGCCTGGCCGTGGTGGGGCTCTGATGGACACCATGAGGAGTGGAGGGGGCTATGGAGGAGGTAAGCAGCGTTTAGTGTTTCTGCATACAGGAATCTAAACAGACTCCAAGTGTGTTTTTGGTTATATAGTCCTCTGAGCATCTGCAATAAAAGAATGAATAGAAGGAAATTAATAAGCAGTGATGGGCTTAAAATCACCTCAAACTGAGATGCAGACAAGACACTAGATATACAGTATGAATCAATATATTATAAGGATATTTTTAAGCTATAGATGGTTAAATTCTTCTTCATTGTTTGAAATTTCATACTAGTTAATTTTCACAAAACAATCACAACAGAAGAATAGTTTACTATTTAGTATTGAAATATATAATAAACAAAACAGTCAAATCAGTAGCACACAGTCATGTATAAAGAGGTCAGACATTATTTTGGATTTTGATTAATACATATATTCTTTTATAAAACTTTTAGTTGTCCCTCTGACCATTTGCCAACCTTTCCATCATAAAAACAAAGTGTCATTATTTCTTTGCTGAGCCAGCTGGTGAGGCCTGCTTCCACAGCTTCAATTACAGCTTTTCTCCGGGTTAAAGTTCAGTTTGAGTTTTGCTGTCTTGTCTGTGTTGGTGTCTGTGTCCAGGTTACGGTGGCTTTGACAGCTACAACGGCTTCAACAACTACTGTTTTGGCAACGGCATGTTTGATGAGCGAGTGAGGGGAGAGAGGGGAGGAAGAGGTAAAGTCCAGAATGTGTTTCTCACTCTCTGCTGTTAATGCTCCACAGCATCCCGTTGTAAGGCTCAAATAATTCTCATTAGCGACTTCTTTTTGTTCTTCTCAGCGTTCATTGTCTCTTTCTAATGAATGGCCCATTGGCACAAACTTTAACACCTCTAGACCTAAATTTTACAGTATTGATATAAATAAATGTGTTCAGTAACGCAGTAGATTTTGACCATCTTGACTTGTAGTTTCCAAAATGAAGCCAAGACCTCTCACAGGAGGTTATATGAAGGGTTCATACATTTAACAAGAAAGATGGTCAAACAAACGCATGTGTAAAGTATGTTTTTATTCTTATTCTTCTGGTCTTTGTTTCAGTATCATTAAATAAAAGAAAAGTTCTGCTGATAAAAGTTATAATAACTTAGTTATTCACTCTGCTACATCACTAAAGGCGGTGGTGGTGATCTGTGTGTGTGTGTGTGTTTTGGCTCAGGGATGGGAGGTCACGGCTACAGCAGTCAAAGTGACAGTTGTTCAGGCTTCCACAGTGGCCATTTTGTCCATATGAGGGGTTTACCTTTCCGTGCCACAGAGGGAGACATCGCTAAAGTAAGGGCTCGCACCGAGACCAGTCACACTTCTTATTTCTCTTGAAAGGTGTCAAAAAATGGGGATCTATGCAGTGAATCTGTAGGTGTAAAATGTCTATAAAAGCACTGACTCCAGTTTCCTTAAAAAAGCCTTTACAAAGTATTAAATTCCTTCAATGAAATGTACATTAGTCTTAAATAGTTTCTCTTGCTTTGAGGAAGTGATGTTGGTCTATAAAATGTTGTGTGTGATTGTGGGCGGTCAGAAGACGTTAGACACTACAGGTGTGATTATTGTTGAATAAACACTGGGTGAAGAATCTGTCATGTTCTGTATGTAAAGATCTTTTTTATCCCTCATAGTTCTTCTCTCCTTTGAACCCACTGCGGGTCCATATTGACGTGGCTCCGAACGGCAAGTCGACTGGAGAAGCAGATGTGGAGTTTCGCTCCCACGAAGACGCTGTGGCAGCCATGTCCAAAGACAAGAACCACATGCGTACGTCCTCCATTATGTTTGTCCTCCTGTTGGTTCCTGTGACACCACTCTTTCATGCTGAGTTTATGACACAGAACTGCTTGTTGACCAACAGCAGAGGAGCGGATCAGTTCTACTGATAAACTGGCACAGGTTTGGATGCTGACTGATGGGGCAGGTTTTAATGTTGGAATCAATTTTCAATGGCTAAGAAAACACAAATCCTGGTTTTAAGCCTCAAATACATTTTTTAAGCAGCCTGTTGCTAAGTATTTTTCCTGACAGTATTTGAGATATTTCAGATTACAACCTTGCCTGACGTATGTAAGAAAACCTCATTTACATTCATCTGCAGATTAAATGCTGGCTCTTCAATATGAATGATGAATTGATGTTTTCTCCACAGAGCATCGCTATATTGAGCTGTTTCTCAACTCAACAGCTAGTGGAGCAGCTGAAATGAGTGAGTGTTCCTTAACTTATACAACAAATTAAGTGTGATCACTTTTCTGATCCACATTGGCAAATGTATTCATTTGTGCACAGATGACATATTGAGATGTGACAAAGATTTGTTAGGTGTTGGTTCTTCTTTCACTGTCATTACAAATGATCTCAAACTTTCTACACCGACTTTTCAAAACTGTTTCAGGTCGTGGCGGTGGTGGTGGTGGTTACTATGGTAACTCAGGAGGGGGCGGCGGCTCACGGAGCAGCGGGTTGCGTGGCTCATACTGATGATGTCATCCCACTCTTCCAATCCATCCTGACGTTTGTTTCACGTCTCCGTAGGCCACATCTACTCAATTATTGTTTGCAAGCAGGAAAGCTGATCTGAAGTCACTCACGCCGTGTTCCAGTCGTTCTTTTCTTTGTAGGGTAGCACGAAAACCTCACTTCAGATACCAGAACAGACAAGACAAGATCTCAACAAGCACCATTCCTAAAAGCATATGAAGAACAAAACAACTTGTCAGTAGTAAAATGTTGGAGCTGTTGTAGGTGCTGAACATGGTTGATGGTCGTGTGGGAGATTTCTTGTTTATCTCACACTTTTTCAAATACCTGATTATTTTTCCACAGTTCTGAATGGCACTGAAAGGACAGAAACAGAATGTTTGTTTTCAGTGTGATGCACTTTAATTGGTCTTGTTTCACATCTCACTGTCGGCAGGAGATGGAAGTCAGTGCAGATGCAGGACAGAGACAGAATTTCATAGGATATAGAAAAATAGCTAAGGAACTCGATACAGGAGGAAATAATCACTGCACTGTCAGAACTGAGCTTGGCTACTTCCAATCCAATAACTTTAAACACTCTGCTTGTTGTTTAGGAGGTGAAGCAGTCTCTTCAATTATTATTATTATTTTTTTTTAAATATTATGTTCCACAGAAGATTTGATTCAGATTAGCTCTCCTGCTTTGAAAAGTTTGATAAATGTGAGCCAGTGTGTTTTTTATGAATGTTTTCACAGTTCATTACAGAATTTAAAACTAAGTTGAATATTATATTCCACTCTCAAAGAGGGGAAGTAAAATAAAGTCTCTATATTTGAGCTGTAAGATAGCTTATTCAGCTGTTGTACATTTGCCTAATAAATTTTATATTTAATTCTCCTTCAGTGTCCCTGACTCTGACTTTCAATTTCAAGTGTTAGCTGTTTTCATCTGGACACAGGAAAAAGACCCAACAGTGCAACAACAGGAGAACGTTTTTAAATGACAGCAAACAACATGAAGGATTCAGTTTGTAACTTAATTTAATCAGAAAGCGCTACACAGTCAAGGCAACATATTCTTGGCAATAGAGTTAATGTTAAACTGGCAGGATTTAGTAAGCTAAAGGGCCACAGTGATTATAAACATGTATTTACAACACGCAGTGGTATCAACACTGTACAAGTCCCATTGAAAGCAGGGAGATTTACAAGAGCCACAATGTAGAAAAACCCTTCAGGCCTGGGCGCACTTCAGAAAACACCTGCCTACGGTGCTCGATGATATGATGAATTGGTACGTTTTTAAATATTTGAAATAAGAAAAACACTTGTTGAAATGGACCCAGGCCTGTTTTATCTCTTCATGGGAATGAATACTTCCAGTTCTTGAGAGGGTTGTAAACATTGTATAGAAGTATAAAACCAGAATGTGCAGTGGAGCTCACACCATAACCCGACACTGAATACCATCAACCAAACAGTGATCAGTGTTAGTTTGAAACACGACATGTCTGAATCTTGACTTTAAGAAAAAGGAACAAAAACGGTTTAGAGTTTGACTCGGGAATGGAGCAGCAGTAAAATGTGGTTCATCATAACATCTGCACACATTCCAACTAACTTCAAGTGGAAGCTCAAACAAGTTCCCTGGACTTCTGAACGTTCCCTGGACTTCTGAACGTAAAAATTAATGTGCACAGAACACAAAATCAAATATAAATACTCTCAAGTCAATCTATATTACAGGAAATATAGGATTGGCAAGCGTACATACTTTGTGGCTATGTCGTCAGAAGTGCTAGCTTGTAATTAACAACCACCAATTAGTCAGTGAAGTGGTCATGTGGTCAGCTAGTCAGTGGTTCATTAACAGAAGAGTTAGACTGACATGTATTTAAATCAGTCACCAGAAAAGACGGTGTCTGTTGCTCTTCTTGGTCCTTTAGTGTCTCAGACAAACCGTGAAATGTGCCTTAAGTCCGGGCTGCTTGCCTGGCGAGTATCGGCTAGTGTTGCTACAGTGAAATATTTCACTACAGAAACCCTCTGTAGAAATATAGGGCTCATTTTGGCAACGTGAGAAGCACAAGTAACATTCACCGCATTTACACAGGCACAAATGTTTAAAAGACTAGATTCTTTTTTTCTTTGAAAACCACAGCCCCACAGGGAACTGATCTAGTCGTAGTGTCAGCAGAGCGAAACCTGCTTGGAGCGGTGTGTGTTCCTGGAATTAGTTTGCAGAAAACTCTCATTGCACAGAGTGCTGTGAGGAGGTCAGATCTGACTTTGTTCTGAACAGATGATGGTGGGCACAAATAGTCCCACGCTGCTCCTGTGAGACAACTGCAATTAAAACAGGGACAAAGTGAGACCACTTTCATTTTGTGGCACAGTTCTGAACTTCTCACTGCCAACTAAACAGAAAAATATCCAGGTTCTATTTCAGTTTAGTGTCTAGTGAAGTTGGATTCAGCAGCTTGATCTTTTGTGCCTGAGTAAATGCTGCTATAGACTGTGTTCATTTCCCTCCACCTCAGAAGAGGGTGCTCTGGAGTCAGAAACTACCAGTAGCAAGGCTGACACTACATGATATAATCTCTTCTGTTTGGCTATACACTCACTGTATACAATTTGAGGCTTGATACATGTGTACTAATGATGCAGTGCTACGTAAGACTGGAGGTGTGCTTCAGAAAAACATGCTGCTCATCACAATGCAGCTTCACTTTAAGTCCATCGCAAAGTCGCATCTCCTTTCATACCCGAACTCTTTTTACAGGAGCGTCTACCTGCTCATGAGCTTCAGTATGCAGGTGACCTCCATATAGTCACACCTGTTGTGCCTTTTAGAGTCTGTTTGGTGTTAATGTGACACCACTCAGATAGAGGATGGAGGGGTGGAAGACTGAAGTGCTTCCAGCTTCCTGGCAGCTTTTATTACCACACGGACAGTCTGGCTGCCTGCTCTCGCAGTTCCCTGTACTGTAGAAGTTTAAAAATGTGTATTCTAAATTTGCTGTATTGTATTGAGAGCAGCACAGTGGTGAGGTGGCCGGCACTGTTGCCTCACAACAAGGAGGTTCTGGGTTCGAATCAGCCGGCCAGCAGAAATGCATGAGTGGTTATCTGTCTCTATGTGTAAACCTCTCCCAATGTCTGCTGGGATTGGCTCCGGCCTGCGACCCTCAAGGACAAGAGTTCTAGACAGCGGATGGATTGTAGTGAGCACATATTGAGTTCTGGAAGGTGCAGCTCTCCAAGCCTGGCCAGCTCACTGCTCGCACTGACCCAAAGGGCACTTGGGGACAGTTCCACTTAGCAAGCGTCAAAGTCGTTGACATCGAAATTTACTGTAGCTAAATGGTCTCAACTGTATCTGTCTGTATATTTAGGATAGATATGTTGGCTATGTCACCTAATCTGTCAAAGAGTCTCACTCCTTCAACAGTCAGACATTTTGGCCCATGTTAAAGTGGACTGATTGCCTCCTTCTCTGCGCCTGATTACAAGAGAAGACGTCTGAATGTTTTGCACTGCAAAGAACGTAGTGACATCAAACAAAGGTGAGTCACAATGATGAGATGTCCCTCATTTCATCTGAGGGACTGGAAATGAAGACAAATGTACTAAATGTTCATGCATGTGGTCCTTTTCTAGCAGCAAACACTGTCGAGAGAAGTTGGGAGATAGATTTGAAAGGATGGGGGGGGGGAATTTGCGAGTCTGATGTCAGATGTCAGATTGTTTGAGGCAGTCATGGCAGCGGCGTCGGGCTCCTTCACGTAGGATTGGAAGAGCATCGTTGGAGGAGGAGGGCGTGGCAGGTGTCACACACTCTGACTGGTTTTGGTGAGGCGGGCAGAGGGAGCTCATTGTCAGAGCAGCTGTTACAGAAAATCTCCCCACAGTTCCTACAGTGGTGCTGGACACAGACAGAACGAGAGTTGGAACCGCAATAATTAAATGTTGTGTCGGAATCCTCTTTTTAATCTCCCTTCATCTGAGAACTGACCTTTCGTCTTGAGATGGAGAACTCCTTCTCACACAGCTTACAGTGGCTGGCTTCCTTGTCCTTTAGCCAAACCTGACCCCCCTGAAACAACATGGCACAGCGAATCTCTGTTTCATCTTCAGATTACAGACAAACAGCCCAACATCCCCCGCTGATCCAAAACCAGCCCCACTGATGAGGGTTTGAATGGAGCTCACTGTTACTGTACCTGAAGAGCTTTGTTGGCTTCTTTAATGTCCTCAATCTTCATTTTGGATCTGATGACAAAAAGAGTGAGAAGGGTGAAGGCCACCAAATCTTTTTTCTTTGGTCATCTTTATTCTGACTGAATTATTATCATTACTATTTAGGGGGAGTTCAAGAATGTGCATCTGATAGGATTTGTTGTAAAACACTCCATTATCTTAAGAACTATTTAAGATTAAACATGTTTTACATTGAATTCATATAATTCTGAAAACTACAGAATTATATGAAAACTGTACTGTATCATGAATGTTTTAGAAAGTACAAAAAAACACAAACATTTGACATACTTACTTACTTCCCACGTTGAATGGAGCTTTTCAAATCTTACATTAGACATTACATTTAGATTTAGAGACTTTTAACTGAAGCATACATACTCGCTTAGTTTGGAGCCTAGTTCCTCCAGAGCTCGTTCCTGGTCCTCGCAGATGGTCTTCAGCTGAATATTTTCATCCTGCAGGCGATGGAACTCCTGGAAAAACAATGATAAAAACACAAACATGACAGAGGACAACATGCATTAAGATCAAATTAGATCACACACACACACACACGTAATAAGGCGTACTGTACAATATCATACACCCGGTTCGCTTCTTTCTCTCTGTCTCTTACCTTTTTCAGTCCGTTGATCTGCAGCGCCTCTGTGCTGAGCTGAGACACCGTGTCCCTCTCTCTGTCTAGATCGTTTTGTAACGTCTGCCTCCACTCCCTCTCTATCTTCAGGTCCGTCTCCAGCTGCTGGCTACACATGTGTACATACAACAAAAAATGAAGATGACAGAGAGAGAGAGAGAGAGAGAGAGAGAGAGAGAAGACGATACTGAGTACACTCGTTTGTACACGTTTTAAATGTGTGTCTTGTTTTTGAAGTCAAGAACTGAGAGTGAAGGTCTGCTGTCTCCTGAACAATAAGTAATGTTATGCAGATGTGCATGCTTACAGGTGTTTAATTGTGATTACCACAGCATCTTTAGATTAAGTGTGTGTGTGTGTGTGTGTGTGTGTGTGTGTGTGTGTGTGTGAGTCTAGCCGTCAGTCTGTCTGTGCAGGGGTTTGCTTACAGTTGCCTTTCTCTGTTTTCAATCTGCCGCTGCAGGCTGTCGGCCTTGTTGGCAAAGTCCAACTTGAAGCGTCTGGTTCCCTCCTCGGCCGAGGTGCGGTGCCTCTCTGCCTCCTGTAATCTGCACCATTATAACCAGGGACAAACTCAGGACCATGGAGAGAAAAAACTGGGGGGGTGGGTGGAGGGAGAGGGAGAAAAGAACAGAGGAAGGCGGGAAGGACGATGATGGGTAGGGACAGAGGTTAGGGACTGAGGTTTCTCAGTGGAAACATGAAGGAGGGATGGCTGAGGATAAATGATGAAGAGGGTTGGTGTTGTAATTTCCTCTGTTACAACACCAGGGTGTAAGAGAGAAGATCCAAAACAGAACAGTGAGGAATACAAACGGGTGATGAGTCAACATAAAGATGCATGATGAAACAATGAGGGAGAACTGCCCTAAAGCAAGTGAATGGAGAAAATAAAGGACAGCTGACTGAATGCAGCATCTTAGAGCACTCAGCATCACCATGTTGTCTTTTTCAATGAGACCTCACATATTCACAGCATTCAGAGTATGAAAAATAGGCCAATTTCATTGTTTTTCACAGGATATTATCAGGGGGAACCTTTCATAGCATGTTTTCAGGATATGAGGATTTTAAACAGTTTTAGCTCTTGTTGAGCCATCTCACACACTGGGACAATGAGGAGGACAATCCCAACACACCCTGACTTACAACAAGTGTTGACTGTTGAGGAGCACCCTACACATGGCCAAAAACACAAACCACACCCAACACTTTCAAAACATCTAACTTTATTGATCACGGTGGTAAAAGACAACAGTTGTGAGTTTTCAACAGCTGTACTGAGTGTTTGTTCTTCTACAAACTGGGAGGAGTTACAGTACTATGAACATGGAGTTAGAATAGGTAGGTTACTTCCTGATCTATCACAAGAATCAATAAATATGCAAAGATGAGACACACATTGAAGTTCCCTTGACAGAAGCTCCAGAGGTTTACAGCCGCTTTTGGCTCAGTCTGCACAAGCAAAGCACATGAAGCTAAAGCTAAAGCTGCTGGTCCCACTGAGCCGTTTACATCTGCAAGACCTGACTCAACCGTACAGGTTTTAGGTGAATCTTCATGAGGATGAAGAGCAAAAAGGATGGGCTGAGTCCAAATCACTACCTTTGTGCTGTATTTACCTTTCGCCATTGTATTTGAGTGTCCAAATTCCGGTGTGTACATTTATCCACTATATAGTGCCCTCAAATATTCCAACAGTGGAATATTATAGGAGTGCTCATGGCGTGGACACTATCTGCTGCTAACAATCCCACATTGCACTCTGTAACAAAGTAACCATAGTTTACAAGTGTTTAAAATCTCACTTTACTGCTCACTGTAGGGTGAACTACTAGACTGTATCTAAAGAAAGTAGTGAGTGAGTGAACAAGGGACAGATTTCAAACACAGCGAGGGCTCATCACAGCCAATCAGAAGCAGGTCAGAAGGTGCAACACATGCAGAGCAAACCGGCAACAAATTAAAAAGCAGGAGGCTGAACAAGCAAACTCCTGTCTGACTAAACATCTGTAGTGAACACTGCTGACAGACTGTGATGACACGCAGGCAGATGTTGTCTAGGTCATATGATAGTTTACATGTTCCTGCTCGTGCTTTGGACCTGAACATTGTTGCCTGCAGGAAGGTAAAAGGACACACAGGCACAGAATCACAAGTTAATCAACGACCTGTGCAGAGCCGACGTGGATGCCACTGAGGGACTGTGTGAAAACTAGTGACTGAGCGTTCTGCCTTCAGGGAGCAGGTCATTTGTCTCTGTCCCATAGCAGCTTCCACCCTCACTTTATTCTGCATCGACAGAAAGCAGAATAATAGTAAAGTATCCTACAATGTAAGAGTGATAGCTTCGGGTTCAAAAATAAAACAAAAAAGGTTGGAATATTTGGTAAAATGAACCCATCATTTTGTTATGTTGGGCATAATATTGGCATTTGCTAATTCGGCCTCTATTGTGCAATTTGGTAGCTGTGTGAAAATATATTCCATTAACATATCAATGTTTAAATCTGAGTATCTTACATTATTCTAGTTTCAATACGATGAATCCAATATTACCAGATATGTTGTATATTGTTGCCAGATAAAACCACTCAGTAGTTGTGACACTAGCTGGAAAGCAGATTATACTCATTCTAACTCGATGTGAACAACAACAACGACCCTATGATAACATCTCAGAGTCAACTATCTTACTGTCAGCGTTACTGCATATAAACTGACTACCGGACACAGGAAGTATAGTAGTAGTAGCGTGTGTGTGTGATAAAGTAGCGTATGATTAATTCAAAATGCATAAGTGATGTAATAGTCAGACAGTTCTCTGACCAGCTAAACCAGGACATTCAGAAGAAACCAGCCAAGTTGTGTGCAGAGGATTTAACTAAAGGTCGTAAAACATGTTGCAGAGGTCTCTGAATCCCAGCACTCTGCTGAGTGGCTGCTCTTAGGCCATGAAACCATCTGAATGTTGTGTACAAAAAAAAAAACAGGAATGTTCCTTTAGGTTAAGTCCATTTATTCATTGAGTCTTAAGCAATCATGTGTCTGCATGTGCGTGCATGTGTGTGTGTTTGTCCTCAGAAGGAGATGTCCTTGACTAGCTTGTACTGGTGCTCTGTGTCTGTGCTGGCACACTTAACAAATGACATAGCAAGCGTTCTGGTCTGACTTAGCAAATCCTTATCACTGCACAGACGAGCAGGGATAAAAATCAGGGGAGAAAAATGACAATGTGGAGGTTTCAAGGGAGCAAAATGAATGGATGGATGATTGGATGGATGGTATAAAAGAGACAAACAGAAGGGAGGAAAGAAGGAGCAAAGAAAGGAAGGAAGGAAGGAAGAAAGGATGTCAATACATCAGTATTCTAAGTGGCCCCGGTTACACTGAACACTTTTGGTGACTCTGGAAACAAAAGACATTAAAACACAGAAATCGGATTTTAAGGCTGCCACTGTCATCAGATTTCTTTAGTCTGGATATGTTTCCCTCTACAGTCAGCATATGAGTTATGAGAGGAAGTGGGGGGGACAGGGGAGGGTAATGTGGACAGATATATGAGAACACCTACAACAGGCAAAATGTGTGTAGTGTGCACAGAACTATCCCATCAACAGAAGAGATTTAAGCCTGGAAAGCACCTACAGCGGTCAGCACTATTTGGATCTCTCTGCAGTAGACAACATGTTCAATTCTGACGTCTGAGCTCTAATTAGCCACTAAATATTGTGACTTTAAACAGTGGGCCTGCTCAGAACATTTGATTTTTCAGCAACAACATAAAACTCCCACTGCAAAAAAACAAGTGTAACCGGGGTCTGCGTCCCACCCGCATAAATCTTCAGAGCAGCAAAAAACATTCACAACCAATCACAAATAGGATGGAACAGACTTAAACCAACTGGGGAGGGGAGGGGAGGGATGGACCTTGCTGACAGGTAAACGATGAGGTGAGGAAGGATCATAGGGCATCAATGAACCCGCAGGTCACGTAATGACTGATGCAAGTATGGAGCATTATACAGAGTGGTGCACACAGAGTTTGACCAAGAGAACTTAGCATGCATGAAAATACCAGCAGTGTAATTTAGTAGATAGGATCAATTCAGGATTGTGGGGTTTCCCCAGAAAAATACTGTTTCATCTTCTAATCAGATTAGTTAGTAGGTGATGGCCTGAAGCAGTGTTTCCCAAACCTGGTCCTGGAGGCCCTTCTCTGCTCCAACACACCTGACTCACATGAATGGGTTGTTGTCGGGCTTCTGCAGAGCGTGATGATGAGCTGGTGTAGTGCAGAGGGCCTCCAGGACCAGGACTGGGAAACACTGGCCTGAAGAATAGCACTGGAGGTGCATTTGCTGTGTGAAATAGTGCTTCTGCTCTTTTTCCCTGAAGGCCACAGACATGTATTAAATTTTTATGATGTAAGGGGAAGTGGTCTTTATTTGAGGCACCCTATGAATAATTTACAAACCAACTGAGCAACTTTTGTACTCAGAAGAAGCCTTTTGGAGAATGTAAAAAATCCACAGCTAAGACACGACAGTTTTCTCAGGACAATGACAATGTGGTAATTTGCTTTAACTTTGTGTTTATCATGTATAGATTTGACATGCAAACACTTTTTAGTGCATCTATTTGCCATTTCATGAAAAAGTTGCAGGGTGGGTCCACTGAATGAAGACCAACTCAGCAAACATCAAAAAGCATTGAATACACTTTTATTAAATAAAACCTTAGAAGTCTTCAGGGAAAAGAGAAGAAGGAGCCATCTAACAACTAAACCACATCAAAAAGAGGCTTATCATACATGTACTGGCTGGTAAAAAAAACCAAATCATATCACTTCCATTTCTAATGTTTTGCACTGAGGAACATTTGACAGGAGAAGACAAGCATTAGCACCTGCTAACCAGTTTCCTTGGGGAAACCCCGACACAGTGATGAAGAAGAAAACTAAAATCACATGTCTCCATATTTTCCCCAAGTTCTCTTCTGCACAGTTTTAAACTAGACCCTACAGAGGTATTAACAAATATTAACTTTTAAATAATTAAACAAATAATTTAGTCTAGAAAAACAATACAGTAATTTTTATCAAGATCATGATGTTTGGCTGAGAACTGGGACTTTTCCTTCTGCAGTTTTGGTTCAAGGTTACAGTCAAAGCTGTTGAAAGGGACTAAAGAAGGATTACGTATGTTCTGTAAATCAAAGAAAAACTGCAGTTCAAAGGTTTGAAGAGAACAGCAGAGAACCTGGTTTACATTGAAGGAAGGGCCGAGGAGACACATGGGACAGGCTGGTTTTCCTGGTTTGTAGTGTGTGCTGTGCCTTCACAGGCAGTGTGTCTCACCTTTGCTCCAGCTGCTTCATGGTGGCCGTGATTTGATTGGTCTTCTCCTCCAGACGACTGATCATATTGTTCTTCTTCTTCATCTCATCGTCAGACGACTAACAAATGAGAAGTACTGGCTGTCACAGGTAGTAATAATGATGACAGCCTTTGTGTAAGTAGATTCAGAGCAACCAGAGAAGCATGTGTGTGCGTTTGTACCTGCATCTTCTGGTACATCTCTACATTGATGGCTTTGACGTCATCCAGCTGATTTCTCAGTCCGATCAGTGTGTCCTAGTGGCAAAAAACACACACTTGAGTGGAACACTGACACTGATTTATTCACAGGTGGTCTGTACAAGAAAGAATATAATGATTCGTACACAAGCCAAAACATATTTAGGACAAACTGTATGTCGCAATGCTTCATACAAATATTCCCTTGTCACGCGCCCCATGGGCCTGAGCAGTAATGAAGCAGACATTACTCTCCAGTCTGACATTTGATTTACCTGACAGCAGCCTGCTTGCAAAGCTGCAATGATGCTGCTGCCAAGGCAGCTGCTGTATCTCACAGCTTGGCTACAAATGTCAGCTGGTGGTGTTGATGTAGCAGAGCTCACATGTTGGTGGTGAGAGGCCTGACACTGGCAGGGCTGCCAGAGAGATGGGCATAGGAGCTAGCAAGGTATTACTGCGCCATGTCAGCAAGTACACACTGCTGCTACATTTTTAGTTTGTGCCCCCAAAAGGGCTCGTTATCACCCTCTTCCTCACTGTGAGACTCCCCATTAACAGTCCTTATTATATGCAAGTCTTACCTTTAGGAAGGACTCTTTGTGAATAAATCAGCGGTCGAAAAGAGTTAAGTATTATACAGATGGGCAAGGAAAATCTATGCTGACCTGCTTTTCATGAATATCTTTCTCCAGAAGTTTCATGGCCAGCTCCATTTCCTGTTTCATTGACACCTGGACTACCAACTCATTCTCCACATCCTGAAAGTAAAGCACACGTATATAATCTGTTACTACACAACACAAGCCACATGTATAAAATCTTGTACTACACTGTCGCCATGTATATTACACACACACACACACACACACACACACACACACACACACAGCAGTGACAGTCTGACCTGTCTGAGCTGACACTCCTCTTTCAGTTGCCTTCGAGCCTCATTGTACATCTCATCTAAGCCCTGGCGGGAATGTTTGTATGTGTCTCTCTCCAATGACACATCGCCTTGGGTTACCTTGGTGAAAAACATCAAGAGGAAGAAGATGTCAGCCATATCATGCATCCGTATAATTATTGGAATATAAAGCTGCAGTAAAAACCTGGTTCATTTTCTTTTTTCAGGCAGTGATATATTTTTGTAATTAGTGTTTGTGTGTGAGTACCTCTAATTGTTGTTGCGTCTTCAGCAAAATAAGACTGTTCTCACTCCTCAGCTGCTGGTTTTCTTCCTGCAGCTTGATGATGTTGTTCTTGGCTATGGCTAACTGCACACACAATTCAGTTGAACAGTTTGACACTAACGCTTTCACTGACGCTGGGATTTCATTCAAACATGTTTGGCTAAAGCATCATAATAGATTCAGCGTTTTCTTAACATGTAACAGACATTTGTGTCCCGTTGAAACACACAAAGCAGGTGTGTCCACATTAAATCATAATCCTTAACACACTATAATCCGTTTAACATAACAAAAGCAGTTTAAGTCTTAATGTAGAGATGTGCACTTAAACTCATCTAAATCTATCTTTACAGATGTTCTGAGTGTGGCTCTCACCTCCTCTATGAGCTTAGAGTTGGACTTCTCCAGAGAGTCCACTCTGCCCTGAAGACCATGAACTGTGGAGCTGGAAACACAAAAAACACAAACACAGAAATTACAATCAACTTCTCCTAATTTTGGAGCTCACTGACTTTGCAATATTAATACAGCCGAGGTGTTAAAATGTGTAACAGAAATCTTGCTTCTTGGTATTAGATCAAGCTCAATGGGGAACAGCTGAGGCTTGTCAGACATGTGTAGAGGGTTGAAGGCAGTCACAGGTTGAAAGGACTGAACTGTCTCACCACAGACTGACAGACCAGAATGTAACCCCTGCAGAATGAATACAGTAGTGCAGGGGCTAGCTAAATGTATGTTCAGACACAGCTCATACAGTCATGAAGGACAGTAACAGCATGTCACGCATTAGAGGTCTGTTTTTTTAAAATCACAGCTGCAAAATTTAAAGAAAGATTTGAAAAACGTATATTTGCATTTAAGCAGCAGATCAGAAGTTCACTTAAATGAGACACCAGAAAAAGAAAAAACAAAAGAGGAAATGCAACTGGCTGCTTTACTGAAACTGTCTGCAGGGACGGATGAAACAGACTTACACTTCTGAAACAACCAACTGGTTCGAACTGAAACTGACTACAGAGAACTGGACATAGTTTAACGAAATCAGCCAGTCAGCCTTCTGCCTGTGAGCCAAGGCATCAGAACACTAATCAAACATCAGACAATGTACAGATGTAAACAAAAATGTGGGGTAAAATAAAGCAGAATTACTTCCTGGCACTGATTAGGTCTAGCACACAGTATTTTAAACAAAGGACTTCCATTACTTGAATTCCTTGAAGTTCATAAGACCGTCATCTTCAGGAATTTTGGGGGAAACCCTGCAGACATGTTTGTTTCCCAGAAAAAAAACCAAAAAAGCAAGTGTCTTACTTGAGTTGTCGGTTCAGTTCCTCCACATAGTTCTTCTGATCCAAGATGGATGCTATCTGGCTATTCCTGTTGCCATGGAAACAGACATAAATCAGAGCTCTGAATCATATTTAGCGGACCAACAAGACAAGAAAGAGAGACAATGAAAGATCATACCTCTCTTCACTCCTGTAATCATCAATGTCATTCTTCAAGTACATGGAGAAGTCGATCACGCCAACCTCAAATAAAAGAAGATAAGTATGTTCAGCCACTATCACTCAAGAAGAAGCCACATTCTGAAAAGCAAAGACTGCACAACCATGGGTTTAATGAAATGAGTCGTGCCTTGTCGCAACCCACCAGAACATTTTGCAATAATTAGGGATGTTTACATTTACTAAAGATAATGTATTTATTAATATGTCTGTTAACTACACATACACATAGAAACTACATAGAAAGTCCACTGTGGAATTACAGTCTAAAGAGACCTTCAAGAGTTGATACATTGCTGAAAAGGAGCACAGCAGAAACACAGTCTCTTCATCAATTAGGAAATCAACTGAAATAATCATTTTATTTATCAAGTAATTGTATCAAAAAAAAATTCAAGCAAACTGAATATCTTTGGGATTTGGACCTTTTGTTCAAACAAAACAAAATATTGGAAAACATCACTTTGGGCTCTGGGAAGCTGCACTTATTTTTACATTTCTTTGACATTTCATAGTCTATCGATGAATGGCAAAAATATTCAGTTAATTGTTGATTCATCAATAATGACAATGATTGTCAGTGACAGATCTGTAGTTCAGTAGTGACCAAACATGATCCTGATTCCTGAAAGATTTCTCTAAAATACTACATAAAAGTTTTTTGGTATGAGACCTCATTTACAGCTGCCATTAAAGGTAAACTCTTTGTGTGGCATCTGTATACTGGCTCACCTTGTGGTCAGAGAATGACTGGATCTAAACAAACACAAACACAGTCTGTGTCGGCCGTTGGCATTAGTGACAAAGTCTCCACCCATGGAGTAGAAACATGACACCATATGGTCTAAATACGCTCTGAGAGCAGTGTTTACCTGAGAGTCCAGGTCCTCCCCTTTGACACACAGGTTAGCATCGATGACGTTCAGCCCCACCAGCAGGCCCACTATCACTGCTCCCTCCTCCTCCAGCATCAGCGCTGAACTGTCATAGAAATCACTGTGGAGGAAGACACAATTGAAGGGAGCTCCGGTAAAATAAAAAAGGGAGTGGCTTTATTCTAATGTTTTTCCTCTGTAGTGTTGTTACTGTGAATGTATTAGTACACGCTTTCATTTTTTATATTAACTCATTTTCAGGGTATTAAGAGCACTTTTAATTGGTGAATTTGTGCTCAAAATGCTGAATTGAATTTATTAATTACAAAACATCAGCTTTTTCTGCTGATTTCTGAAACTTGTAAACATGACCAACTTAATGAGATGTGTTGACAATAAGAAAAATCTACAATATAAGGGTCTGATTCATCAATCCAGACTCTTTATGATTTCATTTTCAAAGCTTATGTTATATAAGTTATCTATAGGTATATTTTAAAAGATATAACAAGTCAAGTGTACCTTTTGTCATATATGTCCTTCTCATGTGTCGCCATGCGTATGTGTGTGTGTGTGTGTGTACCTGAGCAGGTCTTTCCTGGTGATGAGGAGTCGAAGGTAGTCTGCCAGCCGCTTCTGCATGAGCGCCAGACGCAACCAAGCTCTGGCCCTGCCTAATGGAGTCCTGGAAAACACACGTGCACAAAAACACACTGGTGATGAGGTCATATTTGTAGGAGGTTGTGGGTCTCAGCTTAGACTGACTTTGTTCTGTGTTATTGTTTAGATGTAGTTATGTTCATCTTTGTGAATGCTTGTTGCAGTCGTCAGTTACATGTCCTCATCTAATTAAGATTTCTTTCTTTTCAAGACTTCAGTTCAACTTGACCACCATGTTGTATTTTGCCTCTGTGTCACCTCAGCAAAAAACGTGTGTTCATGTGTAACATTATTCTAAAGAGAAAGGTTTGCACTGTTTTGTGTCTAACCTTGGAATCTGTACTTGATGTTGCAAAAATGCTGCTCTGCTACGCGTCTGTTGGTCTGACTCAGCACCACCAAAGGAAATAGACTCTGTTCTTCACATAAAGACAACACAGCTGTTCCCCATTTTGCTGAGTATTGCTCACTGATTCCCTGCCTGGCAGCTCTGCTATGGGGTGCCTGATAGCTCAACAGCCTCAAGTAAAGCCTGACATGGAAATCATGAGCATGAATGAGAGCAGGTGAGAGTGTGCCTCCTATAGCCACTGGAGGACCCCACTTGAATGTTGATATAGGTGTTTGAAGTTGATTTTACCTCCCACATTGAGCCCTATTGTCACTCCTGGGTTCTTATAAAATAGATCAAAAATGTAACAAAAACACTAATAACTCAATAAGTCCAGGACTGGCAGCAAATATACTACTGCAGCATTACTGATTTCACTTGTAACACATTCACATTCTCCATCTGCTCCAATGGACATAACTCTTCTAGGACGTCTAGATCTTTGTTTACTGTCATCTGACTCCACCCAAATGGACAAATCATGTATTATGTGACTGATGTCTGTAAGCCAATCAGAAGGTTCCACATCATCTAAAGTGGCCTGCGGGAGAGCCGGAGCTAGGAGGAAGCACAACACATTTTAATCTATCAATCAGATTGTTGGAATGAGGATCTGAACGTCACTGTGACGAAACAGTGGAATGAATGGGTGCTGTTTAGATTTATTCTGACTCTTATGACGCAGTCAGCTTACAATGCGTGCTTGTATGCATGTACATAGGACATACCGTTTACTGGAGAAAAACTAGCTCATATCAACAAATACACATCACTTCATTAATTGATGTGAGTTAAACATTCATTAAAAATACATAAACATGTTTTTGTTGGAAAAGGTCTCTTCAGGCTATTGTCCTTTAACTTGGGTTCCCTCGTCCAGATTCTCCGTCCATTGGAATGGATGGGAAACCATATTGTTACTCACATATCACATATTTTTTGTGTGTTTGGAACATAATTAGGTTCTGTATGGATTTAAAGAGTGTCGACCGCCCAAAACTACTGACTAATTTCTAATGAACTCTAACTGCTTGAACCATGTTTGGACAATGTGTCTACACTGAGTCTATCCTCTGCTACAAAGAGACTAAAGAATAATAAAATAGGCAAATAGTGTCAGTGGAGAAGTGAGGCAGCAGTGAGAGGAAGGGTGAAGTGAAAGTTAATCACAATCAGCTACTTCCCTGCTCTGGCTCAGGTCACATTCTCATGTTACTGCTGCATGTGAGTGTGTGTGTGGTTGTACTATGGCTCATGTTCCTCCAGCATGTGGTTAGGTTGAGTTGTGTGTGAGCACGTGTGTGTGTGTGTATAGATAAACCAGCTCCTTACTTAAGTCCAGGCAGGTCTCGTACAGAGGCTGAGATCTCTGCTGCTTCAGGACACAGTTTCTCCACCAGCTCCAGAGGACCCCATAGAGATTTGTTAAAGCCCAGAAAAGACTTCTTCACTGAGGTGAGAGGAAGAGAGAGAGACTTACACACTGGCATATGAAAATCCAGGACATAAGCAAAGGTAAACAGCTTGGATATAGAATTTTAATATGTTTGGAAGTTGTAGATGTATTCACATTGGTGCAGCACCCACACCTGACACCATGACAAACAATATCTCTCCTTCTTACCTCTGAGGCCATGTTTGAGACAGTGCTCCATGACAACAAAGAACTGCTGGAGAGGTGGGTAGTCTGAGTCCAGTGTGCGTCCAAAGCTCAGAGCAGACTCAATCAGCCCTTTAATACTCAGCTTGGCCATATTCAGCAGGTTGGCCCGCTCCATGGCCATGGGGTCTCTCAGGGCTGCAAGACAAAACCACACACAGATACTTCACTGAAAATACCTCAATTATATTAGTGATGTGCAATCATTTTGCCATCTTAGGAATACAATGATGGTGAGTTTAACTTGGCTACTTTGATAGTTCAAAACAGAACAGGTTGTGTACAGTGTGAAGCGATTCAAATGTTGTGATAAGTGATAAGACAACTGAATACACTGCATAATAAAAGATGCAATAGTCACAATAGTCAATTATGATACATTATTCCTTTATTTACATATAGAGTGCAGATACAAATTAAAGGGTAGTCCTCTAACTTAGAACTTCATTTCATGAGTAATAATATCCATTCATTGTCGTCTGTCTGAGGGACAACTGAATAAGCCAGGTTAATGTCTACAGCTACAGTAAATGTAATGTAAGTGCTTTGAGAGCAGAATCCACCCCAAACAATAAATGCGCAATGGCGTTTCTGAGAGCAACAGATCATATGTAAAAAGCACCAAAATTCAACAAGTGGAAGAAAAATCCACCCAAACAGATCCCACTCTCCCACACCTAGATATTATTAATGAGCTCAGAAAAATTATTTAGACCCTTGATACCCATTGTTCTAACAATGCTGGACATCAGCCTTGTTTGAAGGTGTTGAGATAACATCATATATAGCATCATGTATAACTGTGTCTTAAATCCAGTGTACCGATGCTGCAGCTTCCGTTCCATTATAGAAATACTCCAGGGTCTGAGATTGTAACCTCTCATAGACGTATGCTGCTAAATGGTCTATAAGTGGAGCTCTGCGTTAATGTGTAGCCAAGCACTAGAAGAGGACAGAACAATGTCAGGTGAACAGGTACAGAGGTTGCCTAGCAGTGCAGAGGAGCCTTAATTGCTCCGGCAGGTTGGACTGCAGGCAGACACCTTGACAAATCAACAGATGATTTCTTGGGAGCAGCATGGCTGTTGGGTGCCCTTGGGCAGTGAGCCCTGAGGATACTGGGGAAAAAACAGTAACCCTTTGATTACCTGTGTCACCATGTAACTTCTACCACAGCACACCAAACACTGAAGACATTAAAAAGCTACGACACCAAAGGGTGATGCTTCAATGGTGATTTGAGTTTTAATGGTATTCTAAGTTTTATTAATTGTTCTTAAAGGTCATTGTCCAACCGTAGTTTCCTGTGCTGTTTAAAAAAAACACCCAGGACTGAATGCCTGAAATGAATGTCAGTGGAACTAATTCTGCATTATTACATAACAGTCTGTGATGGACACCTGAAATCTGGCAGAAACTAACCCTAGTTGTCGACGCTGAATGATGGGCACACTGACAGAGAAAAAATAGAGCCAGCCATTCTGCTAGAATGACAGCGGATGTTGATTGACAGAAAATTATTCAGCAACTATAATGATAAGTGGGTAATAATGTGATTCACTTGTCTAGCTAAAATGCCAATCCTCTGCTGGCTTATTAAACATGAGTATTTGCTGCATTTCTCATTTGTATGTAACTGAATTCTGTGAGTCAGACAAAGCCTGACATTAGAGGTCACCTCCTTGGATTCTGGGAAAGTGTTAAGGACTCTGTAGTATTATCAAGGCAGCAAACACATGCATCAACACAGTGCACAATACAATTTGGTAACCCCTGAGGAAAAAGACTCATTTTTTCCACTGGCATGAGTGCAGCCAGCATGTGATGCTTCAGGCACTTCAGTTGTGTGGTGGTGGGAAGCAGCAGCAGCAGCACCACCACCACTAACATTAACAGAAGAGGATGTATCATCAAAGCATGACAGCAGCACTGATCTATGAACAATCAATCGGCCGCACACGGAGGGCGGTGAGGTAATGTGTACCAGTCTGGTTTGTCACACTGCTGAATCTACTCACACCAGCTGAAACTATTAACTCTGCTCCAATTAGCAACTGACTGAATGACCGATTGTCCCCGTGGATGTCCACAGGGTTAGGTCACATTTTCTCATGTGTCCCGGAAACAATCATTTACAGTCATTTACCCCCCGGATAATACTCTACCTTGGACGGTCCAGTCCCCGGGCAGAGACGTTCTGTGCTCCGACACTTTGGGCAGGACGTGAATGCTCCCTGAAATGGTCTCGGATGCTTTCCTGGCCAAAGCGAAGATAGGAGCCTGCCATCGGCCATCTCCTCCGCCGCCTCCCCTCACTGCGCTGCTACTGTTAGCTTTGTCTCCACCACCAGACTTCTCCTCCTGCAGCCTCAAAATCCCGAACACCTGAGCTTTCTCCCTGCTGCTGTCGGCTTCAGACAGAGCCAGGTCGTGCTCTGCGGGCGATGCCATGTTCACGTACCTCTGAATTTACTATAACTGGCTCTGGCCGGTGCGAAGACGGGCAGATACACACGGTTTGCTAAACCTGAGCGAGCTAGCTTTGATGTACAATTCACCCGGCGACCATTATGACAGCCGAGGTATGAAAACACCAGTGATACATCGGCCAAAGCGATGACAGGACGAGCTGCAGTCACACACCAGCCGTCGTAAACGTCCACCGACTGTGAAGCGCGGGCGTCGGTCTACATGGTGAACGTAACAGGACAGCTGCTCCGGGGGATAACCGGCTTTTCCGCACCTCTCCGTGCAGTCCAGATTTGTTTACGCCCCGCAGACCTCGCCGCTGTCTGGTCTCTGACGGTCCCGCTGTGCCCTCCGGAGGGAGGGGCGCTGTCACGGTGCTCACAGGACACAAAAGGCAGCACTACGTCATGATCCCAGTGCCGCCCGGCTGTGGAAGGGCCGCCCCCTGCTGCTGGAAGGGAGAACTGCACCGCTGCCTGCAGGCAGCTCTCACATTGTTTCTGGATTTTAGAGCTTTTTCTGTTTCCTCTTATCATTTTCATGGAACATTCATGTTATTTGCATGTAAAGTGTTGATGGTATACTTTTGTATTGATTTGATGCCAGAGTGGCGTCATTATTGTTTCTAAAAGTATTTATGTAAAAGCACCAGAATCTAATGAGGAGAGATGTGTCCTGTGTGGTAGTGGTAGTAATAAAGTAATCATGTCTGCTATTGATCTGGAGTCACTGCCTGGCATTACATGGAAGCTATTTCAAAAAAAGTATGATTTCTATTCAAATATTTATGTAATATAAATAAATTACACATCTGCAATTAAAATAAGTGTTCAACATGAAATCAGTTTATTATATTTTTTAAATTATAATCTTAACTAACATTGTCAAGTTGGCACGAAAAACAGTGTTTGTGTTTTAATTAAACAGTAATTTATTGATGGTACCAAAGTCAGCCTCCAGCAGTAAAGTGAATGGTTAAGTTAAATCTAACGAGAGTAACATAGTACTTTTTTAACTCTACTACATTATTTTGACAGTTGTAGTTGCTACTTACTTAACAAATTAATATTTTCTATATAAAACATGTGAGGATCTGTATAAAATATGACGTATTGTTAAACAGTATACAATATAAATTGATTAAACAGTATTTAATTTGAAATTGTTAAAATTTTCTCTAATAAAAATGCTTACTTCAAGTGCATTTTGTTAATAATATTAATGTACCTTTACTTACATCACATAAACAATACAGGCATTTTACCTGAGGGTTTTTCAAATGTCGGCCTCTCTGAGGGACGGATCTGGATTCCTCCCCCACTGCGTTTCTGGTCATTTTAAGTTAGCTTACATAAAGAGGAGCGCACATTCTATGATAGACACTTATTACACTTGTTGAATTAAGTCTGACAGTTTATGGCACGATGTCTTCATCTTTATCTTTTAAATATCTTTAATGTATACTGTTATGTGTTAATGTATTGTGATTATCTGAATTGTTGTAGAATACTGTTAGAGAATCAAGAATAGTAATTTTCTCAACCTAGTTTTAGCAACACGTGACTGATTCTCAGCCTTTTAATGTTGTCATAGATTATGCTAAAAGCAGACTATTGCTGTCTTGACTGATTGGTGACATCTTTGAAGGTGATTGGTTCCTGTAAGAGTCAGCGAATCCTGATGAGCTGCAGCACTTCAGTGCACTGGCGGAACTATGATGGGCACTCTTAAGTAACTTTATCGACATTTGGCCTGAGAATGACATAAATTACTGTAGATCTACACTGTATATCTTTAAGGGTTAGGGCCGGAGTTGAAACACTGTAGACTGGATATTTCAGCTGTGATGTTTTATAAAAGCGTGAACTCCAGACAGGAGAGATGCTTTGTTCTAGTGCAGTGATATGAATCCACGGACCTTATGGACCTCCGTAGGTCATTTTAAAAGAGCCCTGTGTGAGATCAGGTTGCAGTGGGAGTTATCATCGTGTAATTCAAATAGCATGTCAGCTTACCTTGGCTGTAAGCTAACCGCTCCATGCTCTCACTGTGAGTGATGCCCCAGCGGTGGAGACTCTGAGGGGAGTACATGGTGAGTGGGGCTCTCCTTTGCCCACTGACTTGTCACAAAGAGGACAGTAAGCCAAGCAGATCCCTGAGTCCTGAAGTGGCCCACTGCTGAGCTGGAACCAGATGACCCTCCCTCCTGAACGTCCGCGGACTGTTGTGGCTTTTTCCAATGTGGTGTGTTCCAGTTTGGTCAGGTTTGCTCACAGTCTGAGCTGAGCGGGACATCCCGGGGCAAAACAGACAGTGGACACAGGCTGATTAGAGAGCAGTATAAAAAGATATTTCACCATCAGCACACAAGGAACGCAAATGCTTTCAATATGCTTTCATCTTCTGCACACAAAACAAGGACAATTTCAAGGATTTCTGGGCATCCCGACTGTGTTAAATGCCAAAACATCCCTGGCTGAACACAAGTCAGGCCCCTCTCTATAGTCTCTGTATCAGACAATGAAATGTTTACCTCCCTTTCCTCCTTCACTGATGCAAACAAACAGCATTGAACACCACAGGATGAGACCTTTCAAAAAAATCCTGTCTGCAGACATTCTACCACACTCTGATCAGCCTTGATTTAATGTGAAAATAGTACAAGCGCCACCAAAGTTAACATTTATTTTACCCACATAGAATTCGCTCTACCTTTTCCTTGAGTTGTAGCTTATGAGTGAGGAATCCAGTGGGCCTGCACCTCACCATAGCATGGCTGTAAAAGCCTCCAACCACACCAGCTGAAGGGCGTTGGGTCCATTACAACACACAGTGAGACATACTGTAGTAGAATGGAGGCTACAATAACCTGCATTACAAGGACTGGTGGTACTTTTCCTCTGTTGTTCCGCTTCTCCTCTTCTGCTTGCCACACTCTCTCCCTCTCTCTCTAATAGCTCAGGGCTGACCGGGGATCATATGACCAGTTTCTTGCTGATCTGTACACTCCTTAGCTGATTGTATAGTGCCTCTGGAATTGTCTGAATGGCTGCCTCTCGGTCCAGGCAGTAAAGAACCCATAATTCAGGGCGCTGCTATACCTTTGCTTTCTTTTTGCCCTTTAACCTGATTTTATGACTCGTTTGTTTGACTTTTTGTTTCACTCTGCCGTCTGTTTGCTGTCCTGCAAATAGCAAGAGATCACATTCACTAGAGCCACGATCCAAAAACATGTAAACCTTTTAATCTTTCTCCAGGTTTGTCCACCTGTGTTTTTGTGAGTCATACATGTTCTGCCTGTTTGATACTGTTCCACATGTAAATCAGCAAAAATGACAACACACAACTATGCATCCACATTTGGGCCTGAATGTATTTGAAGTTAATGCGATGTTTTCATTATGCTGCAAGAGAAAAGGAGAAAAGAGCTTAACCATTAACATCTCGCATCCAGAATCTGATACATGTTGCATTCATAGGAGTTCATTCTGATTTCACACCCAAAGTAAACATGACACAGACGTTTTTTCACTTCATCGTCATCTCCTCCATCCACTTTCCCTCTCCACCCCATCTGTCATGTCTCTCAGCCCTCCCATCCTCTCTGAACCACACCTAAACAAACACACTACTAAACACAACTTCCAGGGTGGTATATTTGTACCATGCGACCATGTTAATCACTGTAGGAACACACCCTTGTGCATGACAGACAGCTGAAGCAGCCGATCAGTCGTCATCAGTGGAACCTGTTCCCACCAATAGGAGCGAGGGTGCTGTTTCATCGTAGTAGTCTGCCTTTCATTCTGCAGCAGTGCTGGGATTGGAGTGATGCTATGCTAACAGATTCTGATGCAGTGATTTATGAATGTCATTTTGATCACCAGCAAACCAGAAGCTGTGTCTATACTGTCCTATAATAGCAGAAAACATACAGTGACATTTACAAAGCAGCAAAACCTGTGGAGTAATTACAGGGTTGTATCACCCCTCATCACCCCATGTACAGCCTGCTATCATGTGAATATTGTATCTCACCTTAGGGCAGTAGGAAGAAGCGGGGTGATCCTGATTTCTGCAGCGTGTCAGCACTCAGGTCCAAAAAGGATTAGTCTAATCTCTGGTCCAGTCTATGCTCTGGTCCAGTATCCAGGGAACGAAGCAATGACTCGGTGGACACTGTTCAATATGGGCTTGATCCTCTTCCTGGCAGAATATACAGTCCAGCTATCCATCTATCCATCTATCTATCTGTCTATCTATCTATCTATCTATCTCAGTCTAATTGAATGCAGAGGTGTTGCGAGGCAGTTAAACTGAAATAAGCCTGTATAGTTCTGAAGCTGGGAGCCGGTACACACTCTGGAGACATCACCGACAGAAACCACAACCATCACCCCACACAGCACCCAATGACAAGAGAGCACAACGCCTGGGAGAGGGGGAGGGGTTTGGGGGTTACACAGCAAACAGGGGAAAGGGAAGCGAGAGGAGGGAGGAGGCTAGTGAGGGAATGAATATGGCATGGAGGAGAGGAGAAATGCTAGGTGGGTGGGAGCAGTGTTTACAGAGAACAGGTGCAGAAAAGCAGGAGATGCACTGACTTGCACTCACACGTACACCCCACACATCAGCACAATATGTGTGTGAATGAAACACATGAGGATATGAATGAAAACACACAAATATTGCTTTCTGCAAAGGAGGGCCAAGCCTGCTGGTACTAACCAATCCCTGACTGGGGAGAACACAGAGAGGGAGGTCCTTGTGGAGAATGAGTGAATGACTTTGCAGCCAAGACAATGAAACAGGATGACTGCAGCTAGAAAGCATTCTGAATGAAATACAAGATAAGGCTGTAAACCAACGAGGCACAAAAGAATGAGCAGCAAAGATGTTCTGGTGCACTTACAAAAACAAATAATTAAAGGCCAAATCAGCAATTTTTACCATAAAATATGTACAATCACATACTGTGCAGGTTACAATTCGTGATAAAGAATTTTGGTTTAAAAAAATAAATAAAAGGAGGCAAATGATGTTTTTCGGGAGGAAGAAAATATTTATTTGTAAAAAATATATGGTAGAAATGACTCCTTTCAGAAAGATAAAGGATGTTTATGTTCAGTCAGTGTCTGTCTAAATAAATCATTAGAAATGAAGCAGCGTTGAAAGCAGAATAATTATTGGAATTTCCTAATTTCCCAAGTTTGTAGCTACACCATTAAAGAAAACCTGCATTTATTGAGTTATTGCAGTTTAGTGGAGAACTTGTTTGGATAAAGCTCTATTAATGTGACCTGGTCATGTGCTGTTAATCAGTCATCTGGGTTTCTGGCAACAATAATATCATGAACAGTAGCAGACAAACAGTTTAAAGAGTTCAAATGTTAAGCAGTTCTAATACTGTGTAACTTTAATCAGTACGTTCTGCCTGTAAATATAAATGCAAACATTTCATTAGAAAAAGTTCATCAACCGATTGTCTGAATTGTCATTACTCTGAGTTACCTGGTTAACAGGTACTCCAGCTTTCACCTTTTGATAGAATACAGTCAATAACAACAACACAACACACAGCCTCAAAAATAGGAAGTTAGTGTGGGGCTGTTGTATTTGATTGCATTATGTCTTACAGCACATGTACCAGTTTAACTAAAACTCTACATTTCCTGCAATGTCTACTTCATAAGTAGTAGTAACGGAACGGTGGCCCCATTACCTACATTCAAAATAAGAGACACTTCTTCCTGTTTTCAAATCAAGAGGCAAAGCTCTTGATACGTCGACAACTGTGTAACACTGAATTATAAAGATCTACACATTGATATTTGTAAAAGTGCTGGTGATCCAAAAATAAATATCAACAAGTTATAACAGTTAAAAATGTCTTTTTACAGTTTGCATGCTTGAAGAAGCATATTCATACAAGCCACCAGTCATACGCAGTTTATTGCCTTCCGACCTGATCTTTAGTCCTCAAACTCTGCAGCATAAAGCACTTGCTGGAATTTCATCCGCACCTCCATTCGTTTTTTAATAGTGAGCCTCTTCAGCGAGGGCAGAAGACTGAGGAGAAACAGTTCATCTTCATCCCGGAGGTTGGTGAGGGCATCTGCAGGGCTGATCTCAGTTTCTGTGGTGGTTGGCCTTTTACGTTTAAGAGAGACTCCCATCTCCTGATGGTTGTTTGAACAAGACTCAACAAGAGAAAAGCTGGTACTAACGACAGGCAGGGTGCCGTGCTGGTCCTTCTCGCCTTTGTCACGCTCTCTCTCCAGGTCATCGCCACTTCCAGCTCCCTGTATGGCATGACAGCAGCATACAGTATTAATGGCTAACACGGACAACATCAGGGATGACAGGTTTCCATTTCTTCACAGCGATCGCAGCCAAAAATATCAAAGACCCTTAGACAACCTAACCCGCTTCTGGGAACCAAACAGTTTAACAGCTTTGACTGAGCTCTACTTTCTTGCAAGTATGCGGATGAAAATAGATTATTTCAATATGAAAAGAAAAGAAAATGAGCATATTTGTAATATTTTTTCATACTATTCTGTGATGTCTGACTGATTAATCATCACGTGGATATCATGGTCCAATATTAGTGTTTCAAAAATATATCGTGTTTGCTAATAAATGACAAAATATTGCAGTAGAAAATAGCCAATGGAATGTTTGAAATAAAGTAATTTAGTAATATAGTTTGTCCACCAGAGAGCACCACTGAGAGCATTTTTGCATTTGTAAAGCTCAGTAAATGATCAGTATATGCAGGGCCTTTAGGTGTCTGGATCAAAAACATGTTTATATTGTGTATTTAGTTTGTGTTTAAAATAATATTAGTGAATGGAATTGTGATGCATGTTTTTCATCCTCAAAAACGACACAGGTAACTTTGTGTCCCACCTAAGGAAGCTGTTAACGTGCTTGGGTGCGTTTATTTTGAAAGTGATCCCGGATATTCCGTAAGGCTGACGTCAGCAATGATGGCGGTTTTCATGACTTTACCTCGACTTGTGAAACAGTCATGTTGGTGGTCGTTTCACGGTGTTTAATGTGAGCGTCGAGCCACTGCAACGAGGTGTACAGTGCTGGGATTGGTTTCCTCCCGCCGGGGTCACCACTCTTCTTTACCTGTACACGCCGTTTGGCCTTTGCGAATTTGTCGCGAAGGTATCGCCATCTTTTGCGACAGACGCTCTCCTCTGTGCACAACGTTCGGGCGACCTCTTTCCATGAATTATTAGCCATTTGCGTGTCTTTATATGCCTTACATGATGTGTTGTATAAATTTTCATACTTCCTCACCGCCTCGGACAGCTTATCCTCAAAACTGTCCATTGGTGTAGAACCTTCTGTCAGCGGAAAAGCGGGAATGACATTTCCGCTTTTCCGCATTAACCACGCCCACTAAAAAATCTGACCAATCACATAATAGTTCTCGGACACCACGCGAGAAAAAAAGTTCTGCCCAGATGATGTGTTGAGATCGAGAACAAGCAGTGAGAACTCCCAAACCAGGGCTGCGAGAAAAGAATGACGTCATTTTTTTCTCGCAGCCCTGGGGGAGAGAACAAATTTCTCTGTTCTTGCGGAGTATGTACAGGTCTTTAGTTTGTAAATAAAATAGGTGTCGGTGTGGTTGGGGATGCGTAACTGTGTATAAAGATAGATTATTTACATTTCTACAGAGCTAACACACTGTGTGCTTAACTTAGCTTTGCCTAGTGTTTCCATAGGTTAAAAGCTAGCTAAATGACAGTGTTGAGCTAGCTTTATAAAGTCACACGTACTACATGTTGAGTCAGTGAATGGCAGGCAGGTGGAGCCGCACCTCGTCGGTCTCCCCAAGGCCCGATCCGGGTCTGGGCTTCACGTAGGCGCTGAGCCAGGCCAGCTGGTTGAAGAGCACCGGGACGGGCCTCTCCACCTGGCTGTCGTCTGTTAGCGGAGGGAAGCTTCTCTTGGCCATTCGCTTCTTCGCTTTACAGAACTTGTCGCGCAGATTTTTCCATTTCAGCTTCACCTCCTCCTCCGACTTTCCCATGTTGTCTGCGATCTCCTTCCACGACAGGTGGCCCTTCAGGCTGTCCTTGTAGTCCCGCCGGGACTGATCGTACAGGTTCGGGTGGTCGCGGATCAGGTCCGCCAGCTTCTTCTCAGTACTGTTCATTTTGTCTTCGCCTCACCGCGAAGTCCTTTCGTCGGCAGACAACGACCGAGATTCGTCCTGTTCGCCAAGCTAGAGTTGGCAGAAGGAAGTACGAAGCTCACTTAATTCAAAATAAAAGATTTGTCTTCCTTAAACAAGATATCACTATTTATTAGGAAAAGTTCATTTTCCTCACACTGGAACAGATAGGACCTCCATGGTGGATGATTGAAGCTGCCTTTTCTACAGTAAAAGGCCTGAGTATGTCTTCCATCTGAGGTGAAAATATTAGGCCCTTCAGTGATTACAGGACTCTCAAACATGGTTACTAGGGCCACAATCAAATAGATAGCCACATGGCTCCAAATAAGAGCATACGATTGTATTCACATACATCAAACACAGAAACTGCTCAAAAACATGTCTGTTAACTTCAATTATTTGATCTTTTGTCTCTTTCTATGCATATTTGTATTATATGGCATAAAAAAGCAGTTGACATTTAATCCTGTTTGTAATAGACACTTTCATTCATTGTTGTATCTCTGTTTGAAAATGTGTAATTCAAAATAATATCAGAATTTATAATTCATTCAGCAGTGCACTGTGCTTTCTGCCTGCCTGCACTAGGTGGCGTGTTTGCTCTTTTCTTTTCACGTCTCCTTGCACTCAGAACAGTTGATGTGGTTCACTAAGTGCCTTGGTTCAAGCTCTAAGGTCACACTGTGCTGTCCTGGACATAAAAATGATTTTAATGGGCTTTCCCTTTGAAGACACAGTAAAGGGACTGGGATGCTGAGTGTGCTGGATTATCACTGTGCTTTATTCTTTCTTTTCCTCCCCATGTGTGTCTTTTGGGTTTTAAAATATGTTATATCTATGCTACTGAAACATAGTAGTGGTGAGCACACACCAGAAGTGCTGGTTATGGTACAGGCTTCATAATTAAGATAATTGCTATCAGGTGGTGGGTGGCTTTTTAAGTGCATGTTTTGTATGCATAAAGAAAATATCCTTGAAAAATCCAATTGTTCACCAAAACATTCTAATAAATCATGGATTGTGGTGTGCAGTTGAATGGTTTATTGTACATGGAAGCAGCTGCTTATGAAAGATGTGCATGCACTTGCTTTGATGTCATTTTGACTTATATTTGTTAAAATAACCACAATTATGTCAAAACTAACCCATAGTTTTATTTATTTGTACATATTTTTGTAGTCTATTACACTGAGGTTTGGATCTTTTGGTCTGGGAAAACATATGCATACAAACATATTATCAAAGCCAGAATTTAAATAACGGCTAATTTGAATAGTTTTTAAATGGTAACCACATGAAGACTCCAGGCGGGTGTGATGAATACTTACGACACTGCATCAATTTTCATTTGCATGTGAAAGCCACAATGCCGAGTTGTGACACATCAAACATCGTCTCTGCTGGAGGCAGTCTAAGTGTCACCTGGAGGATTCCTCATGTGGGACAGTACAGATTACAAGAGAGAACACCGAGAGCAAAAACATCAGCTGTTATCACAGGGATGTCACGAGTGATGGCACTCCTGGATACGGTGACAGTTACAGTACAAGCGACTAGACTATTTACACAGGGTCCACAGGAGGTGGCGACATGTTATTAGTGGGATCCAGGAACTCAAAGACACCTTCATTTAAAGGGAAATACAAATTATATAGACAGCAGTGATAGGTGGCAGTTTTGTTCCATTTTCCCTGATGAACATGGAGATTCTTGCTGACAGAGAAGCAGCTTGAGAAATGTGGCTGCAGGCCAAACACACATCATGGTTCATAAAGCCTAAAAAACTTTTATGCTTTGTGTGCAGACATGGACGGTAGAGATCTCTGCTGATGCATTTCTATTTGTTTTAATACAGCATATGACCATTTCTGTAGTTTCGTCTTCTTCTCACTGCTGTTCTTCACATGACTAAAGGACAGCTCTGTAACTGCAGGCGTCACAAAAAGTTTGAGAATCTGCAATGAGATGATGGTGCAGAAGAGGTTAAGAAACTCTTTATTAGAAAGCATTGGGAAACACTGAGATAAAAAAAAAATGGAAAAAGAGAGGAGCAGTAAAAACCCAATGACCACATTAGTCTTCTGTCTACACAAGGAAAATATATTTTATAGAGGAATCTAAATGTGAAAGTCTACTTTTTAAATATTATATAAAACACATACACAGGGGGGTGATATCCCTGCTTTGAGAGAACATGAAATCTGCTTTTCCTCTTTGATTTAGACTTTTTGGCATATTAGGCAGCTAAACCCACTAATTCATGACCATTTTGAGCAGACCTGCAGTGACTGTGGCAGACTGCCTGTCAGCAGACAGTAGGGAACCACAAGAGAGCAGCGGAGCCTTTATCTTTCCTCATGAGCTGCAGCAGCAAGTCTTCCACTCCCAGTGACTCCAGAGCTCATCAGAAAATCCATTTGTCAGCGTCACCAAAGCAAAGCTGCAGGGCTTCTGTTTGTCAGGTGGATAGAAGCAAATTGTATTTACAGCAGCACATGATTCAATTCCAGTCTCAGAAAAATGTACTGCTGTCCAGTCTGTTTGTAGTGACACAACAAATAAGCCCAGACATAAAGGAGGATCCATTTCTGTTGTGTACCAAGGACAAGATTCCAGATGAATGCAAGGCCTCATACAATGGACACACTATATCCTAGTGTAATATAATAACTGAGGTTGTTTAGGATTCCTCATAGAAAAACAGCCTTATTTATTGTAGCAGTTGTTTTTGAGATGATAGAGAATACAGCATGGAGTCCAGCTGGCACTGAGTTTTCTCCAAGACAAACTCACAGAAACAAGTTTTGTCATAGCATACAAACGTATCGAGCACATTCCGCTGACAGGAGCCCAAACTAGAGGGAGCCACAGGGACTCAGAGAGAGACTCAGACCCAAACAATGAGCAGAAATCAGCTGAAAGCAGCACAGAACAGCAGAGCTCTCACCAGGGTTGGCAGTAATCATGATATTATAGGGACTGACTTGATTAAATGTTAATATAACAATTTAGCTTTTTAGAGAAATGTAACCTCTATATGTTGCCATTTTGCATCTTTTGTTCCTAAAACTACTATCTATCTACAATATGTAGGCTGCTTCCCACAATGGTTATCAGAGTTGTGAAATGTATACAGCGGAAACATTTGATTCCACAGACAGACACTTCAAGCGAGCGCTGCAGCAGAGAGACACAGTTTCATTTGTGTGCAGCATCTCAGCAGCTGCCAAGTACAGTGTAAACCAGCCTGAACTGAACAGATCCACTGCAGTGACTGAGTGTTGGTACCTCACTCTGCAGTGTTGTTGTGTCTCAGCCACTTTCCCTGCCAGGCGCTTCAGGAATTTGAACCCTCTGGTCACGAGGTCACTTCTGTAACCATTTGGCTACTGTCCTCCACAAATGTTTATATTCTACACGCGTGTTTGTGCTCTACATCCTTGTTGAAGCATTGTATTGCATGGTGAACCTGTACAACCCAAAAGAAGCTGCCATTTCTAGCACAAGAACAACGTATGACTGTAAACTTTTTGGGTTTATTATTATTAACTCTGATGTGTTTGTCTGTCTGCTGTGTTATCTGCTCTGGGTGACTCAGCATCCAAAATCATCTCCACACACACATACACACACACACACACACACACACACACACACACACACACACACACACACACACACATGCACACACACATGCACGCATACAAACACATCCTCTGCAGTGTGAGTGACATTTTTATCTTCAGAGGAAAGGAGGAGGGAGAACATAGCAAGATACACTGCCTAAAAACAGACACCAGGCAGGTGGTCATAGATAAATCTGTGAGTGTGTGTGTGTGTATGTGTGTTAATGCATGATGTAGATCAGTGAACAGTAGTAAGGGCAAAATCTTTAAATAGATAGTTTAATTCAGAGCTGAGACAAATGAGAGACTTAAAAGACAATTCAGTGGCTGGTGCTGTTGCCAAGCACATCGCCAGGGAAACAAGTCATTTTATCAGTCTTGTCTAGACCTGATAATCTATAGACTTTAATATCTGGTGAGAAGGAGAGACATTTTCCAACCAAGGTCATCCTCTGGTATCTGAGCGTCTGTGTGTGTATGTGTGTGTGTGTGTGTGTGTGTGTGTGTTGTTGCAGAGCAGCTCTTTCCCAGACCAGTGATAAGTGTCACCTCAGTGGGGGCTTTGACACCTGGGCTGGTGTAAAGGGGGGTGGGGGGATGTGAGAAATCTGGGGTTCACACCTCATTGACGGTAGGAGATGATCCTGTAACTAACCTTCTAATACACATGCTCACACACACACACACACACACACACACAACAGAAATCAATGGTGCACATTAAAGGAACATACCACCAGCTTCGTAAGCTTTAGTCTATTAACATACACTTTGGCCATTTTCCAGAGCACATCATAGGTCATAGGTCATAGAACACAGACAACTTCAAATCCTCTTTAACTTATTTAATCTTCATTGTATTTGGATAGAATTGCAGTTGTGACTGCCAAGCAATGCTGTCAGCAAGTCAAACCAAGAGGAGAAATCTGATACACACTTTGGTGTGATACTGGTACAGACCATATTCTCCCTTCTTACATTAAGAAGGTGGCTGATTGGCAGTATTTTAGAAACACCAAGAAAAGAAGCAGCTCTGCTTACAACTGTCCCACCATTTCATGATAATGCAAGTAGAAGTTGTGGAAAATGTTTGGCATTAAGCTAAGAGAGTCATAGCTAATGGGCTAAGAGATCAGATGTAGTTCTCTCCTTTGTCCTCCTCTCACACAGAGAGAAGAAAAGGAATCCAGACTAGACTCTGGGTTATAAACATTTCTGTGTTACATTGCAGGAATGTACCGACAATGATAAAATCTGCAAAGGTTCCTCAGTGCACAGTGAGGCATGACGAGTCACCCTATATGTGAGTTACTCTACAGGTGCACCTAATGGATGATCTGTTTTGTGTGCTCATCAACACATCAATATAAAATAATTCTATTGCATCAACACAGACAGATCATTCTATTTGATTTGGCACTCTGTGGCACTGACATGATGATTCCTGATTGTCGTGGCAGAAATGTGGATCAGATTTCACTCCAGTGTGAATGCAGGTATGTCCTCTACCCTAAAATGCTTCACTCCTGTGACTTAGATAAAGAACTAGATATGACCTGTTTTCTGTGACTCTATCTTTCTTCCTACATCAGTGGGTCCCCATGTGAAAACTACCATTGATATGTAAATACATCAGTATGTGTGTGCGTCTGTGTTGATGCTGTGGAATCATGTAGTTGTAATGCGTTTGTGATGACCTGACCTGCTGGTAATTGGCTGCTTGTGTGTTTAATCAAGTCCTCGATCATTGATTAGGTGCACCTGTAGAGTGACCCATTGATAGGGTGACTCATCGTGCATCCACCATTCTGTTCTGCTCAACATGAACTCGAACATTTGTGCATTTGCACTCAATGTACTTTTTTTTTTTTTACCTCTGTCTGTATAGCCTGTAATGTAACACATAGAGATATTTAAAATCTAGACTCCTTCTTGTTGTCTGTATGCGAGTCCTTCCTTGCTGCAATAAAAAAAAATCAAAACCGCAGGAATGATCCATTCACTGTGACAGCCGTGCATGTTTGTGTTTCCTCACAAACATGCCCACATGTTAAATGGTTATTTTGCAGTGATGTAAAAAACATGCCTGCGTTTTCAATCGAGTAGCTCGCCGTCGTGTTGTTTCACTGCTGTTTGTTTCTGTGGAAAATGTTTGATCACACACACACGCCCACGGACACAGCTAAAGGCAGGATCATCAGGGTTACACCACTTAAGAGGAGATGGTGTGTATGTTCTTCAGATTTTCTAAGGCCAAATTCACACCAGACGGTTTTGTTTTGTTGTGGGACATCTCACATCTAAACCTGTTCATAATTTCAGTCTCAAAATTGGCCCAAAGTGACAAGTGGCTTGTTTGAACACTGACACTGTGCCTTTTAAACACTATTGCTGCCTCTCTCTCACCCATCAGCACACACACATGCATATACACACACACACAGACACACACACACACGCACATGGACACAAACACATCCTGTTCCTTTTGTCAGATACATGTTAAAGAGAGACTGGGACTCATTTGTACTATTTAAGGATTCTGTGAGAGTTCTCTCTTCCTTTCTTGTGTCTTGCTCAGCATCTTACTCATCTTCTGGGTGTGAGCACAGTGTGCCGTTTTTCCTCTCTCATTAGCTCTTGATCTCTTTATCTCTTTCGCACATGCAAAATTATACGGTTAAGACTGAGGCGGGTGAATCTGAAAATGTTGCTAACATGTAGAAATGGCTTTCATCCACACTGGTATTTTCAGGCTGTGTCTGACAAGTTTGCCGTCCACACTGGCACATCTGAACAATAGAAAAACAGCTAAATCTCTTCATCTTTTGCCCCTTTCTACTCTGCAAACAACAGCGTGCATCACAGCCAGCATCTGTTAATGAATTGGTCACAGCTCTGCTACTTTTCTGTGGGTCTCCCACTAAATCATTGATTTTGTGTGTCAATACAGCAATCTGTCCACCAAAATGAAATCATTCTTTTAGGCTTGCAAAGCCTTCTGCCAACATGAATATTAATACAGACCAATGCTGTGTGTTTGGCATTCACTATGTAGTGGTTATCAGTATATTGACTTTCAAAATGAACGTTAGCAGAAGGAGGTCGAGGTGACAGAGAGCTGGAAGTGCACTTTGCTCCAGTTTTTGTACGTTATTAACAAGATGATGCATTTTCAAAACTTCCAGCTTAGTTTGTACACAACCACGAAGGATAAATGTATGATGGAGATCAAGTGTGATTGAGAGTATGTGTGTTTGTCATTCCCATGCTAAAGGGAAGTGGCTGTGCTTATCAAAGAGCAGGATGAGGCGGCATGTAACTGCTGAAGAGCCATCAGCTTTTTTACTGTGCTGTTCCCCCCAACCACACAGGCACAATGTGTGTGGTGTGTTTGTGTGTGTGTTGGGAGCAGTTGTCAGACCCTGCAGAAATATTTTTTCCAAAAAATGCATTTGAAAATGATGGGTTTGCAACCGAAAAGCAGCTCTAATGTTTTCTTTGCCCACAGGTTACCAACAGAACTTTCCATCCCCTGTAAGTAGTCTGTAGTGTCACGGGGTTTGTTTCCTGTTTTCTCTGATTCTCTTTGATAAAGTTATACACCATCCTATAATGGCTGGAAGCCCCCTCACCTGGCATGGATGCCATTGTAAAAAATAAAAAAAAACAGGAGTACTGTGTGCTATAGTGTTGTAGTGCTGCTTATAGTGGATTCTGCGCAGTGAAGCATTTAGTCTGCAGTCAGTGTTGTCTTCCAAATTACACCAAAGGTGCCCACGAGTCCAGTTCGAAAAAGATGACCTGGCAACACCGCCTAGAGTGCACCTCACCAGTGAAATGTAGACATGTAGACATACCCCCTCTCTCTCTCTCTACTCTCTCTCTCTCATTCATTTTCACTGTGATCAAAGAGTTTCCAGTCAGGCATTTACAGCCATGATTGTGATTTACACAAAGGAAGACGCCACTGTGGTGTGACTTTAAAAGATCAGTTAAACTGCTTTTCCTCTTTTTTTTTCCCCCTGACATGATGCACTTTCGATCATGCACATTGTGTTTAAGGGAGTACTGCAGTCACTGCACAACCCAGCTGATTGCTACCACGAAGACAGACTGGCAGCAGAAATAAGACGACACAGTTCCCAGATAAAGGACTTTCTCTGAAATAATTAACTGAAGCATTTTAAACCTTCTTTGAAAACACTTGTGCTTTATCTCAGCTCATTTTCTATGTCTAAATTCTGTGTGTATGTATTATGTGGTCTTTTATTCACACACTATTTATATCCACTTTACACTTCTCTTTTTTCTTTTCTTTTTTTCTTTAACCTTTATTTAACCAGGAGAATCCCATTGAGATTAAGAACCTCTTTTTCAAGGGAGTCCTGGCCAAGACAGACAGCAGCAAAATCACACAGTTAAAATACAAAAGACAAAAGACAACTGAAAAGAAAAAAACATTAAACTTAGAAGCAGATTGTGAAAAAGCGAGAATATTGTGGAGTCGACCTCAAGAACTCTCAGTTTGGATTTAAAAGCGCTCAATGAGATTAACTGTTAGTTTCCAGTCTTTCTGCAACATATTCCATGGAAAAGGTGCAGAGTGGACAAAAGCCTTTTTGCCCAACGGCATATGGAACAGAGTGCAAGAAATGATAAGGAAAAAGTAAGGATCAGCACTTCTCCGTGCAATTTAGGTACAAATGTAGGTAGGCAGTAGTCCGAGTGTTGCCTTATATATGAAAGTATACCAATGACCGATCCTCCTGTAACCCACAGTGTGTGTCAACACTTTAAAATTGGTAATGAATCTCAGAGAAGCATGGTAAACAGTGTCAACCAATTGAAGACATTGAGCAGAAGCATTCATATACAGAAGATCTCCCTAATCCAACACAGACAAAAAAAGTCACAGCGACAAGCTGCTTTTTTGCATTCTTGCATTTCTGTATTAGAAGCGATGCACGCCATTTACCGAGTCGTCTCTGTTGTATTAAAAAACCACCTGTTGCTCACAGTATGGCACACACAGGGATACTGGTCATAAGCCATATGTATTGTAGTTGTAAACACTCTATGTTGAAGGTAGAAGAAGTGATCAGCAGCAGGCATTCCTGTGTCACCTGTTACAGAGGTAGTGTGTACGAGGTGCCGATACAGCAGATCTAGACCCACAGGAGGATGAGTGGCCCTGCATTGAGCTCTGGGATTTCCCTGTTATCCTGACCTTTGACCATGACCCCCTATCCCCACCTCCCAAACCTGCCTGCTTGTTAACCTGCTCGTCATGCGTGTGACCCATCAGCACTTCAGAGGAAGTCCCTACACAAAGTCATCTGTGGAGGGTTAAACCGTTACGGAGAGAAAGAGAGTGACAGAGAACGGTATGAATGAGAGCGAGGGAAAGGAAGAAAGAGAAGCACAGGCTCAAAGTGTCATGATTCATGCATTAACACAGGAATGCCATTGAGAAGTGGAACAGGCACGGTAGTTTCCAGCAGCAGGGGGGGGGGACAGCATGAGCTTGCTACTGATGATCTAGTTAAAGGGAGAATCCGCAGCAAAACAGAATCCATGTGTGCTGTTCTTCCTCTGATCTTGTAGGGCTCAGGAAAATAAAAAGGAATGTGACCACACTGCAGTCCACAGAACAAATAGTGCTCATAAAGAGATGATCCAATTTAGGTTCACGAAATATGTAGAAGAAGATCTTTGTAATTCAAATCCGAGGTCTTGTGGATTTTTTTCTACAATCTCAGGTTTTTTGCACTGCGTTTAAGATGAAGGGCTCAGATTTACTACTTTTATTGAACAACACAAACTCATATCTGGTTGGATTAAGTGGTGACGATCACTGCACATTGTTCCTAAACTAGTGATGCTTTAAAAAGTGGGCAAATGTGATGAAGCCAGATACTCAGACACTGTAAAGAACCACTGGGCCAATGAGCTGGGATAAACAGTTGTGAGGTACTGATGCTTATCTGTACTTCCATGTGCAGGACTTGATATTTCTATGATATTTTAAATATAGTGCACTATATATTTTTTAAATTATTTATTGCAAGTTACTCTGCAAGATAATGATTTACATGGAAATTATAATATTATAATAAGCCTGTTGAATATGGCTGCATTGTCACAATTCAGACCTCAGCATATGTAGTGGATACTAACCTAGTGGGACCACGGACATGATAAACTCCTATTACCTACAGTACTAGGAGTTAGATCATTATGATCTCAACATGCATGAACTTTTTCTGAGCTCCCTGCCCCACATACAAAGCTTGATCCATCAAAATATTTATTATAGGAGCTTTACGACTCTCAAAGAGCCCATTCTTCAATAAATACTACACTCTCCTGCTAAAACTCACAGCTATACTATTACTTACTGTTACTGTAAGTTAGGCTCAGACCTAATATTAGACATTAGGTTACACATTTGAGTTATTTTTCCACTGTTGTCAAAAGATACTACCCACCACACTCATGTACTCATGTATTTGCTTATATTGTGGATTACAATTGCAGGGGCAAAACCCACAGACATCTGTGAAGATGTCTGTCTCATAGTAAGAGACAGAACAATGGGTGTTTCTTTCATCAGTAGGATGAACACAAAATAGCTGCAGATGGAAGGAGTCACTGTGTCAGTGCAAACTGCACGCACACACTGTGGCTCACTGTGTCAGGAAGTTCACAAAAACAAAGTAAACACAGGTAGAACTGCTGAGCTAAAGTGAAGTATGTGTGAAGAATTAGGATTATACTGCACTGCATGTGTGTGTGTGTGTGTGTGTGTGTGTGTGTGTGTGCAGGATTTGAATGTTATAACATGTGTGTGTAAGACCTCATGGGTTTTTGTGGATGTCTGACCAATAATATACTAACAGACAGACAGGTACACATAGACAAACATTCCTGTCTTGACCCAGCGGAGAATAAATTATCTAAAACTCTTTGCTCTCAGCAGAACTAAAGACTTGTATTTATAGTTGGAGGGAGGAGGGACAGATGTCTCTGCACGGCTCTGAGGACCGTACAACTGCACAAAATTCCACAAAAATCCCACACAGATCTGCTTAATAAAGACTGAAGTGAAAGAAGTAGAGGGGATGAAAAAAGAGAGAAAGTGGTGAGAATGATCTCAGAGAAGAGAAAACAAAACAAAAGAAGACCTCAAGAGAAGAAGAGAGAAATAAACAACAAAGTTGGAAAGTGGTCTGAGGCCAGAAGAGTTCGCAGCTAAAACGCTCCCAAACACACACAACCAGATGTGCTTCACGACCATAGCTTGCATGCTTACATACAGAATGCAGAGAGACGTCTTGGTTAACCATAACTAGTTGACAATACTGTGGTCAGTAATGCTGTGTTTGCTGAATATTTTCTATGATTCAATTGTTGTTGCACAATATTACACCCCCCACATACACAGAGATACATTGTGTTCATCATCTGTCAACCAAGATAAGTTTACAAATGCTCCAAACAGAGCCAAGACACAAAAAGGAGACGCTTCAGAATCAGGCCTCAGTCTGTGCTCACTGAGATCACGGAGGTCTGGAGATCCACAATCCACACATAGAGTGCAGTTGTTCACACCATTCAGGAAAATGTAAAGACTCTATGGGGGGGGGGGTCAGACACTAACATGTGATGGCCAAACATGCTTATGTGACAGTCAGTGTATCCCTGTGCCTCAGACCCACACATCATCCATATATGTGGTATGGCTTCTGTTCAAATGTTAGTCTGAAGTTAGTTTGCATATGCTCAAATTTGACTTTTAGAAAAAGTAACAGTCTCAGGTCATGGTGTAAACACGAAGGCAGTTCAGACAGATTATGTAAACTGATTTATTCAAAATATGTATGAGCATGTGATTCGTCTCCCTCCAATTTTCTTGTTCTGTCAGACTTCGGTTCGATAAATCACCTCCATTGATGTCACTTGAGTCGACGGGGGTTGAGGTTGAACATTTAAAAGTTAAAAATTTAAGGGGTTTTTGAACTTAGAAAGATGTGAGCTTGCCAGACCTCTCTGGCCTGCTCCTCATCCCTGCTTGAGGCTGGAGGCTACATTCGCCGCTACTAGAAGAACACACCAAATCTCTGACCAGAGGTCGAGTTGCATTGTGGGTAATAATGCATGTAATGAAAAAGATGATATCTCTGGTTTGCTCCCTTACCTGTTTTCAACAGTGAGTCTTGGAAGTACTCCTTTAACTGTCAAAGATTTCCGACATCACTGAAAACCTTATGCAAAGCTAGACGCCTCCATGTTTAAGTGATAAGATATGTTTTTGGTACCATTTTCTACTGAGGCACCTTTTATGATTTTTATTTTTATGAGTTTTATAATAAATAAACAGATACATGGATGCTCGTGGCTGAACAATCTGTTGGAGTCATCTTCCTGGTCGTAGCTAAGTGTCATGTCCGAAAAGGATAAACACCAAATATTTTTTTCCAAAAGGTGAACCCCAAAGTTGTTCCCATCAATGGCGTATAACTGATCTCTAAAGCATTAGTAACTGAAACTGTTTCAGCATTTTGTGGAAAATAGGATATTTTGTGAAATATCCTACTGCTGCAACTGATTCTCTGGTGATTGCACACACTTACATCCGGACACACATACTGAGGGAGGCAAGCGAACTGCATGCTTTACCGCTGCTTTCTTCAGGTCTCCTTCATCCACTAACAAAGTGTGACTCACAGTCACATCGCCACCAAACAGGCAAACAGGCTGACTAAAACAATGAGAAGTCAAATGTCTATTTGCTCCTCTGTTGCTGACGGGTGAAACAAGACCGTAAATTCTTCTCCTCTCAAAGTTTTGAATCTTATGAATCAGGAAACAATTGTCTCTTGTCTTGTGGGGTGAGGAATACATGCCATGACTCTTCTCAATGACAACAAATCAACATTAACACTAATAACAACACAAGTATTACTTATGGAAAATGTAACAGTATATGTAAGGCATGTCTGATAGTGGAGACAGTGGTGAGAGACCAACAAAATGGGAAAGAATTTAGGTGGTTGACATTAAACCAAGATCATAATTTGGACTCACACAAAACACCACAACATGGAATGATTTTCAGCTGCCAAACAACCAGGATGCTCCAGTTGGTCCCATACTGCTGTATTAGAGGGGGATCCCTGTGTGTGTGTTTTACTGCTATACTACCCACAAGCTGATTGTTCCCTTAAAGATGTCTCTACACACACACACACAGTTTCTATAAAACATCTCCTAACAGCATTAAAATTAAAACTGAGAGGAGCCCCCATCCATTTACTGCAGGCGGAGGAGGCCCAGATGGCCTCTTCTTTAACCACATTCTGCAGCACAATGTAAAGGATGCAGAGGAGTTCACAGGACAGATGGGATATGTAATCCCTCTAATGTGCTCGGGGTCAGCCTCTCCTTCCACATGCACAGAATACCTTCACATGGAGGCATCCTACTCAGATGCCCAACAATCTCATCCTGACACCTTTTACCGAGGAGAAACAGCAACTGAGCTGCATGCAGATGTTTGAGTCCCTCACCCTGTCTCTACAAAGCTGTGAGCAGAACATCAGCAGAGCAGCAGCAGCTCCAGAGCTCCATCTGTGTCTCTGCAGGATGCGTTCAGGTAGAGCATACCCTCAGAGCCCCTCACACAATCACTTAGATTACACGTATAACATAGAAGAAAATACACTCCGGCTGCGTTCACACACAAAAGAAATGTGTGATGTCACACAGCCTGTCTTGAAAGCGTCATTGTTTAAAATAGAGGTTTATCTGTTCCATCAGATGCACGAGAGACAGACAGCGGCTTGTAAAGGAAACTCACTTTGGCTACTTGTACCAACAAACTCATTCTTTCAGTCACCTCTCAATGCTCATGCCATAGCTGTGCTTTAGACAGTTGGTTGGTTAATGAGTGAGTTGGGGTTTAATCCCTAACAAGTTGTGCAGTTATCCAAAATGATGAGCAGTGTGGATGCTAAAACTCCCCCCAATGCACCACTACATTTTCCTCTGGGAAACAAACTGTGCAGCTGGAATTGAACGACTCTGAACTTCTCTTCTTCTGCTTTTTTATTCTAAACACAAATATTTCTGTCACATTTCATGTGTTGCACATGAAATGTGACAGAAATATTTGAAATGAAACATGAAATGTGTTGCTTCTTCCAGAAGCGACAGTCTGAGAGTGTGCACCCTTAACTCAAATTAAAACAATATCAGGGGTTGGAACTCTGATGGCTTTGGCTCCACCTTCAGGAAAACACCCTCCATATTTACGAGAAGAGATCATTTGGGTCCGGGCAGCACTGCTTGGTGGGAAAGTTGTTTTATTCTTCTGTTGTTCTTGAGTTATTGTGTTCACATTAATGTGTCTATAGACAGTCAGACAGACAGAAGCAAACACACACACACAGACGCCACAATCACAGCACTCTACAACCCAAATTCGGAGTTTACCATCATGTCTCAGGAAATTAGCGTCAGTGATGCCCTGCAGGCAGACAAGCCACAGGGGCCTGCTGGTTTCAGCAGGTTCACATTAAAACACATCTACTGTTTTTAATTCTGAAACTCACAGCAGAAAATAGTTTATGTCAGAGAAACCAGACCAGTTTGTTTTAGTGGATGTTGGAGGGTAGCAGCATTGGTCCTTTAACTGTCTTGCCAACCCCTTTATTGGGGAATAAAGGTACGTGTCTGGTGAGTTTAGCCCCTTTACCCACATGGCTGCAGTGCTGAGTGAGGAACTAATGTAATGGCAGTGAGGAACCTCCACATGCTAAAGTTACACAGCTACAGCTCAAGCTTTGGTTGGTTTTGTTTGTGTGAGCTTTGTTGAAGCTTGGTCACCTCTTTGTGTTTTGTGTCTCAATACATGTTGGTTGGCTAGTGAGTTCAGAGGAACCTTTTGGGTTTCAGATGGGTGCTGTTTTCACTCACTTGGATATTAACTGCAAACACTCGGAAACTGTCAAGCACCAATTTGTTTTGCCATGTGACTTTTTACTAATTCACATGCGTCTCTTTTTTTAGTATTCTTCTCACCCTTAAATTGCTCCCAGGATCCAAGGTTGGTGGGTGGAGGACTGGATCTGGTAAGATGAGCTTCGGTGGTTGGAGGTTTGGCTCATTGTTGGTAAGAGTCTTTCCCAAAGATCCCATCAATGCACTGGGAATTTAAACAGACTATGTGTTTAAATGTGAGACATTTCCATTTTTATATTGGTTTATTGTCTTTGACTTTGACTAGGTTTTTGGTTTGGGGGCCACCTTCTCTCTCCTCTTTCCACCCTGAAACACCTTCTTTTGGTTCGCACCCTCAACGCCCATGCGCAGCTTTCTTTGCTGACCCCACTCCCCATTGTTTGCTCTGTGTTTACCTCAGATTTAATACATTTAAGTAAATGTCTTGCGTGGACATTGCTTGAGCCAGTTTGTTGCTAGAGAGACTCTGTAGATGGTTAGAGGAGATGGCAAACACATTACAGAACACACACAGACACATATACAAAAGGAGTGGGGGTCCCAGGAGAGGTGTCTCAGAGGAGATGGGCTGACATATGGCCAGCAGACCACTGCACTGGGTGGAGTAGGGTGTGTGTGTGTGTGTGTGTGTACTGGGTAGGTGGGGCCAGTGAGTGTGTGTGTGTGTGAGGGTGGGGCTGCTGAATGGTCTGACTGAGGGTGCAGATGAATAGACCAGTGGTTAGAAACAGTTGAAACTCAATATTCATTTTCACTGTTGCCCTGCTGCTGTGTGTGTGTGTGTGTGTGTGTGTGTGTGTGTGTGTGTGTAAGCTCATGATACAGTTATCTGTTTTTGTGAATTATAAATGAAATCACTTGTATACGTAACTTTACATTGATCTTAACTGTTTAAGTAAGTATCCAAAAGAATCCAGATGAGACAACATTTTATTTTGGATTAAAGTGAAGGAAAACTAAAGTCTTCAATAACACCAGTGTCTTCTCCTTTATTCTTAATTATCTATAATTATTGTAAAGGCATAAACTACTTCTTATTGTAATAGTTTAAATTGAAACTAATATTAATATAATACTCAATTTCAGTTTTATCTTTTGTTTCTCTCCCTTCGAATTTCAAAAATGGCTTATCATTATTTCCATCTCTGTCAATCACTGTTTTCTTCCTGGTGTGTAAATGCTCTGTCTGGGTTAGTAGGTCTCCTGGAGACAATGTCCTCAGTCAGCTACAGTATAAAAAAAATCTGTGTGAATGTGGAGACCAAAGGAGAAATGGGATAACGTAGGAGCAGGTCATCTTGGAAGGTCAACCTCATTTCATCAACATGTGGGAATTCCTCCACTCTGCCAGTCAATTCCTAAACATAAACACATACAAACACACACACACACACACACACACAGAGCCAGGGGTTGTTTGATGGGCTATTTGACTGAATGGCCTATCGCCATGGTTACAGCAGCACTCCATCAGTCCATTCAAGGAACAGATGGCCGATGTGCAACAGGAGGCATATGTTTCAATGAACACACACACACACACACACACACACACACACACACACACACACACACACACACACACACACACACTTGCATTCACACAAGAACAGACACACAAACACACACCCACAACACTCCGTCTCATTCACACACACACACACACACACACACACACACACACACATGGATGCGCCCCCGCTCAGAGGGAGGGTATTGAACAACCAGCAGCATATGTTCCACTAGTCAGAGAGCATTCATTCACGGACAGACAGACAGAGGAGGAGAGGAGGAGGGGAGAGGTTGGGAAGGGGAGAGATGGAGATAGGCAAAAAGCAAAAGAGCGAGGGAGGGGTGGGTGGAGGTGGAGAGAGTTAAAGGAGGGTGAGAAAAGGAAGGGAGCTGATTGGAGGAGAAGAGGGATGGAGTGACGAAGAGCTGCGACTGAGCACCAGAACCAGACAGTGGCTCTGTGTGCTGATGTTGACATGGTGGAGGAGAAAAAGGCCACACCCCTGTGCTGTGGGGTCACGTATGATTTCTGACTGTCAAATATGGAGCATAGAGTTTCCAATAACACTTACTTGGGTTTGCATTGAACATTTCTTTCACAAAAATGTACAATTTTACTAATAATAACTGCCAATTTATGTACTTATTTCCAGGAAACCTCTGAGAGAATTATTAGAAAATTACACACCCATACAAGAAAGTTACCCCACCAATTTATCATCTTATTGCCTATCATTATTTTCAGTCAAGCGTTGTGCTCAATCGGAAAAGCAGCTGCAGTTTCCAGAGCCCAAAATGTTCTTTCTGTATGAATTCAACCTAGCTAATCAATCCCACAAAGCATTTACATGAGCGCTAATTAAAAAAAAGGAAACAGCTTCCTCACCTGACGACAAGACTGCAGGAAGTCACTGCTCCTGGCTGTCATTCAGGATAGAAATAGAGCAGAAAATACTCTTAAAACCACCAATTGTTGTTTTCAAGCATCTGTTTGTGTATGGATTAAACAAATGATATTCATGTTGAAAGAGTTACTGATCACTGTAACTATTCCTCTTTCCCATACTGTCAGTCAGCTAAGCTGGTCCATGAAAGTGGGAGCATTTTTCTATGAAATTCCCTCTTTTTGTGTCCAACGATGGAGGTATACTTCCTGGTAGTGGCATTCACTGTTACCATAATGCTATTCTGGTTGTGGTTTGTTGTGCACCCCCCCCTATCTCTCTGACCGAGGACGAGGTTTCTTCCCGTTAAAGGGGAGTTCTTCCTGCCACTGTTGCCTAATAGAATATCTGATGCTGCTCATGTGGGGATTCTTGAATCCTTAATTTTGAATTCCTGAATTTCTGGGTCTCTCTCTTCATTAAAGAGTTGTTATGATGTGTTAACGCTGTTATGAATTGGCACTATATAGATAAAGTCTGATTGATTGATTGATTCAAAGGAAGAGACTTTGGAAAGGAGTTGTAAGTATGTGGATGAATGATTACCATATGAATAATAACTATTTTCAAGAATGAAGTATCTGAAAGTGAAGCCTCTCATTTTTAAATGAACTCCTCTTTTGCCCTCTGTGTCCAATTCCACAAACTACTGCATTAGGCACGAGGATATGCCAGGAGTGGTTACTCTCTCTCTCACACACACACACACACACACACACTCACTCCCAGCAGTCTGGGAGTTGTTCCCTCTGTGTTTTGGCCTCAGCTAAAGAAAGACGTTTGTATTTATAGACATGCTGTAAATACAGAAGGGTTATATTTGGTCACTATGGCTCGGTGTATTTTTGGACGTCTGTGTCACTTTGGTGCGTGCCTCTGTAAAATCGACTAAAACAACAACAAAATAACAGAGCCGCTTCTGTCGCCAAGATTCTTTCTTTGTGCGTGCATACACACACACACACACGCACACACACACACGCACACACACACACACACACACACACACACAGCGAGTCGACCAAGAAAACAAACAGGCCTTCTTCTTTACATGTTTTTCTGAATGCATCAACTGTTTGGATGGATAAATAATGAATAAAGAGGCATAAATACAGCCGTTCATTTAGACAAAAAGGACCCCAAGAATGATTTGCAGCAGCATTTCTAAACCTGTATAATTTCTTTTCCTCTGTGATCCTAAAGCTCAGCCTGTATGTAACAAAGTGAAAACACCAACTGGGTGTTTTTACATAACAACACTTTAATCTGAAGGTACCCCTTAACTTACTAGAGCACGTTATTCACCATGTGATAACAACAATTAGTCTCTATAACAGCTGGTTTGGTGGCAGTTTCCCCGTGTTAACGAGTAGTGTTGTGGTTGAGGTAAAGTCGTGTCTCCTCGCACATTTTCTCCCAAGACGCTGTAATTGGATGCTGCTCAGAATCTGAACAAACAAGGGAGCATCATCCACCTCATACACCACTTACTGACAGCCCTCCTTTTAATAAGACTAAGCACTCTACAATCATGCTAGCTCCTCTGTGGGGCTGCACTTAGGCACAGTGGTGCTTTTGGCTAAATACTGACGTCAGCATGCTCACACTGATATTCCTTAGATGCTGATGCTAAGCTATACTGCTTACCATGCTCATCTTAGTTTAGTGTGTCAGCATGCTAAGATGTGCTTATTAGCACAAAACAAAAGTATTGCAAGCCTCCGTTTTGCAAATATTTAGCCATAAACTAAAGTACTGGACAGACTTTTGTCCTGGCTATGCCTCGACAATAAGACATGATTGGCTGAACAACATGAAAAAGTATGACAAAAAACAAGAATTGGTCCACAGGGAATACAGTACATACATACAGCATCCAGTTTGTTATTCTAGCACATTTGCAGTCAGAGTGCTTGTTATGCAAACAGTTCACACAGGGTTCCAACAGACCCTCGTAAATCTGGCCAGATTTACATCCTGCGGATCTTCGTGACCATGTGGAAGAGGAAGCAACTGGCCTATTTCGTGGCACTCCATCTAGTAAACGTGGATAAACTTTGACCCATTGGTGGCCCCGGAGAGAAGTCAGGGGACCGCACAAGTCATTAGGAATCATCCTCTGGGGAGCTTCGCAAAAATCCACCCAAGAGATTCTACACAAAAGACATTAAAGCTAATATGATAACTTTTCATCGTAATACTTTAACTTTTAATCTCTGCCATTGCTGTTCTTGGCTCGTGCAGGAGTATGTATATATAACAAATATGGCTAAAGCCTGTTTCTAGATTGGCTGTTTGTGCTGAGAATTGAAAATGAATAAAGCAAAGTGAAGATTCTCTTTGCTTTCAATCAGAATGCACCATTAAACTATACTATCACATCCAAAAGACCTCCCACAGTCTAACCATGCTACACCTGTCCACAGGTAAGTGTGGGATCGTAGAAGTTTAACTCTGCTTTTTTGCTTCAGGTGAAGTTTGTTAAAGTGGTTTTGTGGTCAAGATGGGATCCATTTAGGCGCCACCCATTGTGGCCACCACTGGACACCGCAAGGGTTTAAACCAAATCCCCTCAGTCCGGCTGGGTTACACTGGCGGGTGCCTGGTTTGATGACTTTGTCAGGAAAAAGCCTCAGAACGTTTAGATAAGACATAGAGAGGGAGGAGGCCTCCAAAGGGGGTTTGACTGTTTGTCTCCCTGCTGCTGGAAGGACCACGCCCAGACCTCCACCACACACACACACACGCAGGAAGCTGATCTGTCGGGCAGCCAACAGGGTTTCCTGTGGTTGAGGCAAGACTACCAACTCAAATTGCTTGTGTTCTTAACTCTTTAGTCTTACTCTTTCCTCTCCTCTACATCCACCCCTCTCTTTTCTCCACTCTCTCATCCTGTTTTCTGTTATTTTCTCTATTCTTAGTCTTCCACCTCTCCTTCCATTCCTCTGGTGCGTTTCCTTTTGCTCCTCGTTTTCTTCCTCTCAGCGCTTACTTCTCCTCTCTCCTTTACACTCCTTCATTTCCGTCTTCCATGTTGTTTTTTCCCTCATCCTCTCTTTTTAACCCTCTATCCCTCGCTTCCTCTTCACCACAGAAAACATCCCTCCTCCTGTTATTGTTATTATGTAGAAGGGGCAACTGGACCCAAGTTATGTGTGTGTGTTGCGTGCCCCACCCTCCTCACCCCTCCTCACGTACACACCCACACCCAGTGCATTCACCACAGCTACGAAACCCAAAAACACACACGCGCGCGCTCTGTTGTTTCTTCTGAGGATCTGTTGCCTCTGGACTGAGAGAAAACACAGGGAGTGGAGGCTGTGGTCACATCCCCTTAGAAAAGCTTTGCACGACTCTAATAATCACTGGGCTGAGCCTCGTCCCTCTAACCCTTTAAAGCTTCAGCATGAAGATAAAATCTTCTCTAAGTCAGACCCTCAGCAGTGAATCAACAGACCCCTTCACAGACGCACTGCTCTCTGTTAATATACTCCGCCAGTTGTGCATGTCGCCGACATGTGAAAACGACCTTGAGTCATGTCTCTGTAAAGGTCGCTATGACAACCTGAGTAGCTCAGTGTGAATTTAACATACATTTCTTTTGCTGACAATTTTAATTAAAAGTACAACTACAAGTTTACATACATCTAGCACTGGCTGTATATGATGATGGTTTTAAACTGTTTTATCTAAATATTTAAGTTGGTGCTCTGCTTGTAGGCAAACACACACACACACACACACACACAGATGGGAATGAGAGCACTCAGGCTGTGGAACTTTCTCTGCATCCTTTTCCTCTCTGGTGGGCTTTACAACATTCACGGTGCTACAGGAAGACAGTCAGCCTGACGGTACAGGTTATACATTCCTCATCAACCCAACACACACACACACACACACACACACACACAGATGCCACAGCACTTTTCACACACACACGGTCACTACTCTCAATGTCAACTTTACCAAGATGCAGCAATGTTTCAAATATGTTGTTGAGTCAAATGTTGGAATCTGGTTGTGACAACAAATAATATATATGTTTAAATGATTCAGGTGAAAATAATATCAGAGTTTTGATATCACTCTTACACAAACTGTGTGCAATGCTCCTGTGTTGTTACAACGATGTGCCACACACATTACACATTTTAGATGCACCACAAAAAACTTCTGCTGATTTGGGAAGAAATTTATGCAACTCAAGGTCTCTATGATACAATACGATATGATTTTCGGGAACAGATCAGTATGGAGACAGTTTATTTGTAAACCCAGGATAAAACAGTTTAAACCATAACGTTTTTTCTCTATTAGTATCCATTACAGGAAACTCACATTTTTTTGCGAATGATGTAAAGTAGAAGTTGCCTTTGTTTTTGACATGCCACAAATGGAAAAATATAAATCTCTGCTGATGCCCTATTTCGGCTGATATTTGATAGCAGCATTACTCTTTCTCAAGTTAAATCATTCCTTTAAAAGGATTATGCCACTGGATACACACAGCTTTTAAGATCTTTGCCCTTTTATTGTCACAGATAAGCGGTAAAACAGGCTTGAGGATTAAGCATTGATCCACTTCTCAGTGCATGTTTGAAGTGGCTCATTTCTGTTTGTTTGGTAAGTGCTGATGCGTACTGTCCATTTTCTGTCACAGTGAGACAGGGAAGTTGAGATAAAGGAGAGGCTTTCATATGCCTGGCTTTAGAAGTATGCCTGCAGGATTCTTTAGAGATGCACAAAAAGCCAAATTTGAGTTAAACTGGCAAATTAAATGATGTATTCCCAATGTTTTCATTCTGCCTCCTCTTGATCCCCATTCCTCTACCTACCACATCCTTTAGACAAACATTCCTGACGGATAATTCACTAATCAGTTTGTTCAGAGAAATTTGATTCCCCTCTCTCTTTTCATCATGTCTTTCCCATCCTCTTAACTCCTCAAACACTCCCCTCTAATCCTCCTCCTCTCTCCTCTCTGTTCAGGGTCGAGTTATGTTCCTGGTGCAGGAGGCTGCGACCATCTGAGAGGAGAAGATACAACATGACGTTATGAGACGGATAAGAAAAGAAGAACCATTAGAGAAGACGTTTTAGTTTCACACTGGTGTCACCTTGGAGCCAGCTGGCATCTCCCTCTGTGTCGGTACGATCGGCCTCTGGGCTGTCTTGGAGGATGGCTCGTGTTCTGAGGTCCATCGTGGTAGTAAGAATAAGAATGAGGGTGAAAATGTTGGCCTCCTCTCATCCCTCCCGCTCTGTGGCCTTCTGTCTCCCACAGTTCCTCTCTGTTCTCGTAGTGGCTTCGGCCTCCTCTTGCCTCCCCTCTCTCCCTCCATTGTCCTCCATGTCCATGGCCTCCTGTCGTCTTTCCTCTGTCCCTCCAGTTCTCATCATCACTTGGAAGCTGATCTGAAAGTGAGAGATGTAATATTTAAAAGACAGGAATCTCAGATTTTCGTACAATTAATATTAATATATTAATATAATTAATATAATATGTCCCACATGAACAGGCTATTGATGGCTAACATTTAATCAATTTTAGTTCATTCGCATTGCAGATTTCTGTATTTGTCCCACTGGTTTGTTTGAGGTGCACATAATGGAGATGGACATCCTAATGAAGCAGTTGACTCTGGTTAAAACAATACTTGTTTCCCTTTTTTGGTGCTTTAAAACTGCATAAACTGCTTTTTCGGGGGGCACTTGAAGGCAGCATCACATTTTAAGTCGATTGTTAACAATAGTTTCCTTTTTACACATCCACCGGTTATGGAGCAACTTTAACATTCATTTGAAGTCAAGTTTCTGTCCACCTTAATTGGTCTGACTCATTAGCTGCCAAATGCTCCACCATGTTCACCAGCTAGTCGCCAACTGTGTGTGTCTGCTGGTCTGCTTTAGTGCAAAGTGGGTTTATCGAATGTTTGCAATAAACAGCCGCCTGCTGCAGCCAAAAGGTCTGCTGATGGGAGTGATCTATTGAAAAGTTGTGGTCAAGAAAACCAAAACAATGAGCTGAAAGACACTGTAAAGCTCAGAAGAGTCTGCTGATAACTCTCTATAGGTTCATCACTAAGAATGGCTCCTTCCACATTTGATCCCTGTTATTATGCACATATCTAACGTTGTCATTAATTCAGACTTAAACCAAGCTCTCACGTGCCTTAATAATATTTTTTTTTTTATTCAGTTGTGCTGTTTCTTACATTCTGTATACAGTACACGGGGATCACATTATTTCTGCTGAATAATGGCCCTACACTGGCCGTCATTAATCCGGACTAATATAACTGGAGAGTGAAAAGTTAGGTTTGATCTTCTTCAGCAGCACTTTTAAATTCAACAATCTTGGGGCATTCATCTTGGTTGAATGCCCCACTCTGCAAAAAGTATTAACAATTGCTCCCCCCACCTCTCTTTCTCAAACAAACACACACACACACACACACACACACACACACACGCACGTACACACACACACACACACACACACACACACACACACACACACACACACATAGCTTGCCTTTAAAGTCTGTCCGCAATTATTTCAAGGCTGCCCACAGAACAGCCAAAAAAAACACACATGCCATATCACAGCGGACATACATACTCATCAAGTCTGACAAACGCCGCCAGTTTCGAAAACCAAATCATTCAAAGAAAGAGAAAAGCCTCACGATGCTGAATGCTTGCAGATCTCCTTGTCATCTAGCAAGTAAGAAACCCAACTCAGATGAAACATATTATCTATATTTATGGTAGCCTGTGACCTTTGCTCTACTATTGGTTCTAAAATGAATTAACTGACAGAAAAAGCTGAATGTTTCCCCTCTACTTGTTCAAGCTCAAATCTATCCTCACATCCAGAAAAAAACTTACGACATGCTTTTCACTTAAGGAGCTTTGACAGATGTGGCAGACTTTAAGTCAAGTTACAAAGCACTTGAAAGGAAACACTAAGTCCAACTTTAGACCTTGCCAAAAGGGAACTGTAGCCTGCTAGGCCAAATCAGGCCACCATCCCACCATCAATCCATTCGCTGAGTGTGAAAGTACTGAAAGCAGCACATGAAAGCATGACATGCATAAGTGGATGTGTCAGTCAGGCCACAAGTTTGTTAAGGTCTATTTATGTGGTTGGGATGAAAAGGTTCGATCGAGATTCAGACTAAAATGAAAAGCAGGAGATAAATAAGGTTTGAGATTAGAGAGAATAGGTTGTTCCTATATCAGAGGAGTTAAATTAACCAGACGCTGCAAATGGTTTGTTACACACAACCACCTGCCTATGGAAACTGTTTGTAAAGGGGCAAAAAATACTTGGCAGGTGATTGGATGAACCATCTGTTCATCACCGTCAAACACTCAACCAATCAGATCAACTAACCAGATGACGTAGTTAAAGCTCTTGTCAAAGCCGGTCAGGAGAGGTGCCGTTCTCTGTTCTTCTTTCAGTGAAGAACTCCTCTCCAGTTCAGATAGAACTTTTGCTTCAGCAGCATCTGCACTGATGCTCTTCTCTTTTCTTGCTGTTTTCAAACCAACAGATGCTTCTCACTGTCATCACACCTAAACCCCGCCCATAGCATATGCTAATTGTTCCAAACCACTGTGGTTCAGCCACAAGCACATGACTTGGAGCCTGACAAGATGGATTCTTGCGTGATGGTGATCTTATGAATCCAGCTGCTTTGCAGGGTTCGTTTTTCATGTGTGTTCATGAAAATGAACAATATCAGAGGACAGATTGGAGGAGAGAACAGAGGGACATCATTACTGTCAGCCACAGTAAAATGTACTCCATAACAAATGTGAGTACAGTATGCTTTAATTTGCTTTTTGTCTTTTTGGACAGAAGAAAACTGAAGAGACATGGGAGAGCACTACACTGGATTCACTGTTGGAGTGTAATTGCAAGGGCAGGCAGGCAGAGGAGATATTTGCTGAGGAGACTAAACATCAGGCCTGATTCCAAACAAAAACCAAACCGGGCCCTCAATGATACCACATAGCGCCACCACTACTCTCACGCACACACATACGCTCTGCCTCTCTCTCTCTCTCTCTCTCTCTCTCTCTCTCTCTCTCACATATACACAAACACACACAGTCCATATCCCCACAGTTCCGTAGTAATGATTGGTGTCTGCGTCTGGCAAAAATGAAACACTGAGGTATAAAGAGTGTATAGCCTTCCATCTATAAAACCAGAAACATCCTCATGAGACCCACAAGGGTTGCCTTGGGCAAAAAGCAGACAGTTTGGCGCAATTCGGAGGCTTTGCGCCAACATGGCACGCAGAGAAATGGTCCCAAAAGGTTTATAAGTCACAGGGCTGAAAAGAAACTACGGGTTCACATTTCATAAGTTACTGCTGCTTCATCTACTGAGATTGACCACTGAGCAGGATGGAGTCTACAGATAAGTCCTGTACCAGCAGGGAGCTCAACTTGCACCGTGTGCACAGGACAGTGAAGAGCATCATATACAGACAGGCCAAAGTAACACATTAACATACCAGCGGTATGTAAGAGGGAGAATATGTTTGAAAATATGTGTGTAATAAGACTGAAAGGTGTTCAGAGAGTGAATGCTCTGCACGCAGAACAAGAGAGTGCAACAGTTAGAAATAAAAAAGAAACAGAGAGAGTGAACAAAAAAAGGTTCAAGAGTTAGACAGAAGGGACAGAGTGAGGGGAAGGGGAGCAAAAAGAGGGGAGAGACAGAGGAGAGAAGTCTGTAATCAGTTAGTCTTGTTTTGTGTCTTAAAATAGAGCTCTCTCAGCCTATAAACAGAAACCTACTATTACTAGTGCACTGACAAAGCAAGTCTCCGATCCAAGCGTGCACATGTGTATGTGTGTGTATGCGTGCACATGGTGGCATGCGTAAAGGCCGCAGCACACATGGAGCTCGTTACAGCACGGCCCTCTGGGTAATGTGGTTCCTTGAGGGGCACCAGAGAACTACAACCACAGATGAACTGTCAGATTAAAATGTTGCTTCTCTGTTTGGCTCTAGGAGTATTTTCATCATTTTTCATACTAGCTACAGTGTGTTTCTGGAAACAAAGACCAGCTCTAAGACATAAAGACTGAACTACTGCAGCCTGAAAATAAGACAGATATCATGGCATCAATTTTGTGTTTGTTTTGGGGCATTTTGTCTGGTTATTGGAGAGTTTACAGCACAGAAACAGACATGAAACTTGGGAGGAGAAAGAGGGATATAACAAAAGTCCACAGCCAGATCTACACCAAGCACACTGAGGTTACATGGTATGTATCTTAACCACTAGGCCACCAGGGCGCCCTAGATTCACCATAACATTTCTTAACTCAGGTCAAAACGTTTTTCTCTCTCTGACCTTTATTTAACCAGGATGGTCTCAAGATCAAACACTCTTTTTCCAAAGAGTCCTGGCCAAAATGGCAGCATAATTATGATACCCAAAACAACAGACAGAAGGCAGAGTGAATGCGAAGAAAGGAAGGAGAAAGCTTAACAGGCATCCAACACACAGCATCCCAACAAATGGAAACCTATAAACTATAAATCTATTAATCAAAACATATGAACTTGCTGATGTCAGTACTTAAAGTATTCATCATTTTTTGAAACTGAAATTTAAAAACTCTTTGACCATGCATTGTGAGCCTGTAGATAACGCCCCTCTCAAGTTGACAGAAAGTATTCACATGTACTGAAACAATCTGAGAGGCAGATGGCTGAAGTAGTAAAGGCGCAGAGTGTATCTATAAAGTCATGCCCGTCACACAGATGTCTCACCTGCGTGTCTTTCTCTGTATCTGGGTCCTGGTGTGGTTTTCAGACTCTGTTCTGGTCTGTTGGGTCTGGACTGTAGGACTCTGCCTCGCTCTCTGCACGTTTCTGTAAGTTTCTCTCTCAGGCAGAGAAACAGAGACAAGCAGGACGACTGGAAAGAGAGGCAGGCAATAACACGGACTACACGATTAAGACTCATTTTAAAACCATGCTGTTCATACAGGGTCAAAATAACATCGAAAATCACACAAGTAGCTGCAACAGAAGACAACTTTGTCACTTTTTTTTCACCTCAAAATCTTGACAAACACACACACACACAAACACACACACACATTCCCCTTTTTGTTTTTCTGTCTCCACTCACATTGCTGTCCAGCAGCACAGTTGTCTCTGCGCCGCTATGTGCCAGCAGGTACTTTGAGTGGAACAGCCGTCCATCGAAGCTGTGCCAAGGCATCAGGGCAGCGCTGGGCAGCGGGCAGCCGCTGGCACAGTTAGCACCCAGCAGGTGGCCCAGTCCTCGGACATAGAGAGATCCCAGCTGCACCGCACGACTGCAGAGGAAAGGCAGCTGAGAGCGGAGGAAGGACACAGTTTGGTTTTACAATTGGTTGGTAGTACATCTTTATCATGGCAAGCACGGCAAAGAACAGATCCTCCACCGCCGACAGTGGCTGACCACACAGCCGGTCACTCCATCACACAGAGACTTAGCTGGTTCATTTAGTGATGTAATGAATACATATTGTAATCATTTACATTATTATCATTAATAGTCTTTATTTGATTAAAAAAAAATCTACCCTACTCTATAAAGGTAAAATCTTATCTCAAACTCAGTGGCTACATGTAATAGCCAGAATAAGGCTCAGAGAAAAATAGATAGGTCTGTAGACAGATGAGACAGTAAAGCTGTTTTATTTGTTTTTTGCAATGGATTCAGTTATGATAGCTTGACTTGATCAATCAAAGGTTAAACAGGAAGAAGTTTGTGTTGCTTCTGACAAAGTCCAGACAAGTCTGCAACAGAGAGAGAGAAGAAAGAGGAAACTGGAGGAGAGCAGTGAAGAAAAAGAAGATAAGGATGATGAAGAAGCAGAGACTAAGTAGACTGTAACGACAGCAGGCAGATGTTCTCTGTGTGGGTGTCTGTGTGTGTGCTCTCAGCTCTCACCTGTCCTCTGGCAGATAGCACTGATAACAGTGATTACTTGTACACACATGCACGTACACACACACACACACACACACACACACACACACACACACACACACACACATAAAAGCCCTGCCTGCCACCTGCTTCCAGTCAAACACAGCTTCACCTTCTGAAGACAATGAACCACTGGACAGAAACACAAAAGCCTGAAGGCGCACACACAAACGAACCGACACAAAGAGAGAGAGAAAAAAGAGATAAAGAGCTACATGAAGACAGGCAGAATAGGGGAAAGTGGTCGAGTGTAAAAAGTCGAAAAACATGAGAACACTCAAAGTGAGAGAGACAAAGACGTGCGTGTGTGTGTGTATGTGTGTGTCCAGCGGGGCGGAGTGTGCTTGGTGTAAATAGCTCCATGTGGTGAGCGTCAGCCAGGACAGACAGGCGGCTGTCGCCAGCACACTCTCTGTCTGTCACACATACACACACGCCACAATCACAGTCCCATGAGGAGGAATGTTGCAACGAAATTGATGCATCCCAAAAACCTACCCACAACCCCTTTCTCCTAAACACAGACAGATATACACACAGATGGTGTGACTCATTTTCACTCAGTTGAACACACACTCATGCACACAGACTATTTGAATTTTTATTTCAAAAAACCTTCGTTTTTAAGGAACAATGTAGAAAAAAGTCAGTCTGAGGTGAGCATGATTATCCTGTTTGTGTAAATCTACATTCTGTCCGTACATACACACACATACACATCTGGGTGTATATGTGAATATACTCGTGTGTTTAGTTTGTGTGTGTGTACTTAATCCATACACTAGTCACTCAGTTACCCCCCCCCTCCTGCAGCTCGGAACCTCTCCCAGACAGCGTATTCAAATCAACGCCCAGCCCTAATTATTGTGTAGAAAACAGACGAGCAGCAAAAATACAAATTACTAGACACAAGTATGGTAATTAAGCAGTAAAAATAAATGGGGCTACAAAGCAGCGAACAGTGCAGCCGTTTTCCCAGAGAATGGAAAAGCACAGCTGACTCTCTGATCTGATGATCTGTGAGAGCTCACGAGTCGGACCAAGAGAGCTCGCTGAGAACTGAGAAGACAGAAGTAATGATGCTGCCATGCTGATTTCAGAGGCACTTCAATCATCATTCAATCAGCCATTTAGTAAAGACCATTAATGCTTCCTAGAGCTCAAGGTGACATCTTCAGATTAACTGTTTTAACAGTCCAAAACCTCAATTAAGGGTGATGAAACACTGAGAAAAGAAAGTAAATCCTCACATTGAAAAAACTGGAAACAGGATATGTTAACCCTTTATAGGGCACTCATTGAAATACTTAGAAATTCAAAATTTCAACCCTAGACCATTACCGGTGGTCATTACAAGACTTTTTTTACTTTTGTGAGTTTTTCAAAAAAAAATTCAATTTTATGGTGAAAATGAAGGTCAATGAAGGTTGTCATGTAGCCTGATTGTCGCTGATTGGCTTGGAGAAATCTCATAGTTCTACTGCCTCATGGTGAGGCAAGGGGCAGCATTTTGAACTCCCGCTTAAGTTACCAAATATGGCTAAGCATGGGAGCATGGGAGCTGAAAGCAGGCAGCAAACAAGCTACAATGGCTGTAATGCAATCCTTTGGGGTAATTAAGTCCGATCAAAGTATGTCCACTAAAACTCTTTGTTTTTGCCACTGACAGGCTCAGATTGTTATTCAAGGTGTGCAACACAATATTTTTGTAACACACAACAATACAAACAAACTAGCCACTCCCATGTTCTGCGGGGTAAAATTACGTTTTTTCTCTTTTTTTACTGTTGAGTGTAGTCTGCTGTGCTTGAATAGCTCAGTACAACGGCTGTTTCTGGTTAAACAAAAAGGTTCTTCCAGGCCTATCTCTGTAGGGATCCTTTCCGTAATGTTGTCAGACACTTGGAATAACAGTATGAGCCTGTCAGCAAGAACTACAAGCTCTTTTAGTGGACCTACTTTGATCTGGTGCAATTTCCCTGAAGGATTACATTGCAGCCCCTACAGCCGGTTCACCACCGTTTCCGCTGCACGACCCAAGTCTACTAGACCAGTTTCCAAAATTTTGAACACATCAGTCATTTCACAACCCAAAATATGTAAAAATGGGTTTAAAAATACTGGAGTTGTCCAGTTATTATTAATTTTCTGTCTAAACACATATATTCTGACTTCATCGCTGGGCATCAGAACTTCTGCACTGGTCAGTCAGAGTTTCAGGTTCCGCCAACATCTGTAGGCAGTTTTAATTGGTTTTTCACTCCAATACAGCACAGTTAAAGTAATCCTTTAAAATACTGTCAGGTAACAAGCTAATCACAGTGACGCTTTTTCTACAATCTGAAAATCATATTTGGCTCTAATTTCCCCTGTAGACAAGAGCAGAGTTATCAGCTATAACAACTGCAAAACAGTTCACAGATATTAACTATTTCAGTTGTGACAGTGGTATATTGAATTACATTAATTATAAATTATCAGCTCTCAGGTTATGTCTCTCTATATATATGTCTGTAAATATATGTGTATACATTATTTTTTCTTTTATTCTACAAAATGTAATGTAATTCTGAACTAATTCTAAACATTTGACTTTTGGAAATATAGAAAACAAAATTCTCCATTTGTGCCATTTCACAATTAGTTTTTGCTTGTTTGTTTTTCTTGAGACTGAATCAGTAGCTTATTTGCGTTTTGTTCCGATTGTCATCCTCACTTTCTATTATTGGAAACATTTTCTGAGCTGCGTTTGTCACAAGAAGACCTTGTTTACTGTAAACTGTGAGGGCACATTCTCTTTTTGCATCAGGAAACTCTACAATTTTAGAGAAAGCAGAACACTCAGAACACTTTACTCTTGCTTTAAAAAAAAAAAAGTTTGGCTATTTTTGGTGTGAAATCAGTATAAATCAAAATCAAAAGGCCTTCTATGCAGTATGTGTGTGTTTGTGCTTTAAACTGACCTTGATCTGCTGAAGCTCCTGGGGGGATTTTAGTCTCAGACACACAGCCTGACTCAAATAAGCATCCACGTCCTCTTGAGACAAAGTCTGTACCTGAGAGCACACACACACACATGCAGAGGAAAATATATGGTTAGCATTTTCAGTCACATCACAGTGTGTCTTCCGTGTGGGTCAGTTTGTTTTGTCTGCTCTCTGTGCAACAATTGAACAGAGAAAGAAACAATGCTGAATGCAGAAACAAGGCTGCCCAGTAGTGTGTACAAAACAAACAAACCCTGAAGCTATTTAAATGGAAGAGTGACGAGGGAATGCGAATGCAGCAGTGATCAGACAACAGCAGCTACTGTTGTCTGTCAGCCCGTCTTGTCCACTCATCTAACGGTTTGTCTAACAAGCTGCTCTTCTGTCTGTCTGTTGGTCCTTCATCCATTTAAATGACTGACTGAAGTGTCCGTCTGTCTGCATAAAAATCTGCATCTGTCTGAAAGGCTGCCTGTTGATCTTTGTGTCTTTTACTGTTCACCTGTCTGTCTTAACACTGTGCTATAAGGTCAGAGTATGTTGTGAAGGCAGATGTAGGGTTAACATCCTATTTATCTGGTTTGTGCTTGTATGTTTGACTCTCTCCAATCATCTTCTCTGTCCTTTGTGCCTTGGAGTTTAAAAAAAAGCATCATTCCTTCATAGTAAACTGTTCAAATGTTTTCATCGTTAGCTACAGTTTTGGTTGTAATGACTCTCTGAATGAACAGTCATGAGGATACAGTGGGAGAGGACACTGCACTGTTTTTCAACTAAATGCCAGATTAGTGTATATCATTAACAAATTCTTAGGATCGCAAAAGAAGCTAAACGTTATTTAGCAAAGACAGGACAATGTGAATAAGAGGCTGCTTTTGCTATTAAAGGGCTACTCCACCATTGTTACACGTCAAAGTCTGTTAACTGTTGTTGAGTGCTACTGCATTTGAAATAGTTGAGGTAGTTGAAGAGTTGTAGTGCATGTGAGAAAACATTATTCAGAGCCTGTTGCATTGTAGGTAATATAGGCACCAGGTTTTGACAAGGAGGAAGGTGTGAAATAAAATCAGTAAAAAAAGTCTCATGTTAATCATGAGCCTGACAGTACTACAGCAATGCTAAATCGATAGCAAACCCCTTTAGGAGAGCATACGCATAAAAAAAAAGGCACTCGTCCTGGATTAGTTGTGGATTATAAAAACAGCATAGACACTGTAGAGGGCACTTCCTCAAGAAACTAATCTGACTTATTCCATACAATATTCCATACAAAGTGACACAATGTGTTGTGATTGAGCTGAAGCATTATTTTGAAAACTCAAATCGAGATTAATTCCTCTGAAGACATGACTTTCTTAGGGTTTAAATAGGGTTTAAAGGCATGTTTGTTACTGAGTTGATAAATGAATCTAAGCAATAATTTCTGTTTGGCTGCTGTAAAATGACGCATGTACATTTATCCAGGGGATGTGACTCTGTGGTATTTGTTTGTTAAAGCTTAATCAGTGACGTCAATGCAACATGTACAAACCAAAAGTCACAAATCTCTGCTTCTTTCACATACTTTGAAAAGCGATTATGGTGTTGGAAAATCTCAAATTGAAAACAAAGTATTACAACAAGACTACAAACAGCCCAAGCGTTTCTAGTTTAAAATTTACAGCCAAAACACGGACACAGTTGTAGTAAGGTGAACTGAGAAGTGGCTCTTAAGATATTCAAAGCCCCTGGGTGGTTATCAGAGCAGTTGTTGATGTTACAAAGACCAGTGTCTGTGGCTAAACTGGGCATTCAGTGAGTGATAGTGGCTTCCATCAAGGCATGACAAAACAACACAGAACACACTATCAACAAGTGATGTTTAACTTCAAACCACGAGTTAACAAAAGAGTTGTAATTGTTGTATATGTTATAGATGTAAATCCCAAATCAAAAGCTGACTTGTGTGTTTAATTGTCACAAAATACATGTGGTCTTTCATTAACCGTTTACATAAATCACCAGGTGTAGCTTTACTGCCCACACACTGACATTATCTTGACAGAAATGCCTAAATACAAACTGATTCCATTGTGCTCGACGGCTTAACATATTCATTGAAGGCTAAACCATGTATGCAGCCATGCCGATGAAACCGAGGCAGTTGTTTCGATCACACTGCAGATGTCATCATTTTCAAAAGCATCCATCATTAATGATGTTTTTTGCAACTGGAACACCAAACATGAGTCAAGAAAAGGTTCTAGTGGACTAAATATCAGTAGAACATCAGAGAAAATCACTTGACACACATGACACATTAACACGGTTGATAAGATATAAGATAATAAATAAGTCCCAGAATCAGAGCATTAGACTGAATGGGGTTTTCAGTTTGCCTTTCCTGGAGGATGACACATAGTCAGACATGTTTACACCTTTCCCTGTTTAATGAACTTGATTTTTCTTCAATAGATACTCTCCTAAATATTAATTTGAATTTAGTGAATAACCTTCTTCTGACTGTATTGTCAAAGAAACAAGACAAAGTTGACTACCTGGAGGACTATGTAAGAGACCAGGCAGAGGGCAGCCAGGAGAGAGTCTTCAATAGCTCCAAACAGCTGGGAGATCTCCAGGCAGTCAAAAATTGAAAGGAAGGACGTCAGACGGAGAGCAGAAACTTCTGGACCAGTGCCGAACCATAACAAGCCCAGACTGGGCTGACCACCTACACATTCAAACAAAGAAAAAATACTGTGGGACTTTTCTTTGGCTGGAAAAACACTGCATGAATTGTAACAATTGACTTGATGTATTAAGTATAAACAGTAGGACGTCATTCTGACGGCCTCTGATGTCTAAGAGATTAGTCTAAGACTAATTTATTTGCAGAGAAAAACATCATTCCTAAGAAACACTTGAAAAAACCAAGACTCATTTTGTTGTTGTTATTCTGGTTGTTGTTGCATATCTGGAGCATCGCAGACATAAAAACTGGCACAATGTATCATCATCCTAGCAAGTAAAACTCAAGAGACAGCTGTGTGGAAAAACTCTCATCTCAACATCCTTAACTGGCAACAACTGGCATAACTAGATTGAAATCAGATTTCTGTCCTAACCCGAGCCAAACAATACAGACATCAGTACATAAAGAAACTGGCAGATTCAGTACATGGGAGGCTGACTGAGACAGGATGGACCACGTCAGGTTCCCTCAGAGGGTTTCCAGGGTAGACGAACCATTCCCTGATCGCTGGAAGGTCTGCGCTGCTGCCTGAAAACAAACAAAAAAGTCAATGTTGGACTAGGACTGATTTAACAAAAGACAAAACACTTGTGGGTATCTAAATTTGCAAGTGTGTTTGTCTTGGATATGTGGTTTCCTGACTGTGTGTCTGGTGTTTCCAGAGTAAACGTGCATCTGTGTATGTGTGTGTTGATGATCTTAAATGTGTGTATGTGTGTGGGACCCATCCAGTAAGCTGTCCTACAATCATGCCCATGAGGCAGCAGTAGCCCATAGATGTGTTGTCTGCAGGGCTTGTAGACGAGGGCCTGAGGCAGCAATTCAGCGTCCTCTTCATCCTCCAGAGTGTTGCTACATTCAATGACTCCTTCACACAAAACACTGTAAACCATGAAATCCTCTGCTGCGACATGCCTCTCTCTACAGGCCTGGGGAGAACCACAAAACACATTAAGCCACTGTGGCATTTGATACTCTCGAAACAGAACAGACAGAATGAGGTGCAGAACGTACCTTTAATATTTCTGGGCTAACATGTTTCTCAAAGGCAGGGCTAGAGGGTAGCACAGAGATGTCCAGTTGCTGGACAGATTGCTGTTTAGGCAGTAAGTAAGAGCAAATCCCTTTCTTCAGTAGCTCCCTGCGAGGAGCTGACAGATTCAGAGACGGAGGGATAAACCCAGAGTCTTCCTCCTCTCTGCCCCACAAGGAGCTCACAAGGAGGGATACGGCTAGCACCATCTGCCCCTGAGGAGCACCAGAGTGTGGGGTGGGATTGTTTATCCTGGGAAACAATAAAAACTGTTTTCATGTAATGTCCACATCTGGACTTAAACTAAGTCAGCTCAACTTCAAATGCCTAAACAAGATGAATGTTTTTTAAAGATTAGTTTGGCTTGGAAAACTATTTGAAATCTTTTTATATCGTTATCTTATAATTAAACATAGTCAATCATAAAGGTAACATGTATTTAGAGGAGGATAACAATGAAAATTCTATTTCAATCTTCATAAATTAAAATGAAATATGAAGAAAGAGTAAACCCCCCAAATAACAGCCCACACACCTGTATGCTGCCATGGCATTGCTCCTGATGTGCTGCATCTGCTCCTCTGACACCACGTCGTTGCCTAGGAGACAGGCCAGCGGTGGTAGCTGGTTCACAGTTAATCCGATGGTTCGGCAGAGCTTCTGTCGGTCGTACAGCACAGTGGTGAGTCTGTCAATCCGCAGCTTTGCCACAGACAAGTAGGGGACACTTTAAAAGATAAAACTATATGTTCAAATCAGACAGTTTATCCACATGTTCCATTACTTCTCAACATAATATCCCCAAGTATATCATCAAATTCAGAATTTTAACTGTGGACACTGTAGCGCAAGGCATGCTGCAGCAAGAGTATCTTTAAAATCAAACAGTCCAAAAGCATGATATAATAATTTCAACAAACCTGTTGTATATGATGAAGTCTGAGTCCTGTCCCAGAATTCCCATACTGTTATGCTGAAGAGCATAGTTGGCAATTTCATAATCAGCCTCCTGTACTGAGCGAAACACTACCTGACCCAATGACCTGTGAGCAACAGAATAATAAATCTGATATCAGAACAAAGCACACCTAGCACATCTAGTAAACCACAGCCAAATAAGCTATTAACCTTAGTATCAGAGCAGATATAAATGCTGACCTGAGAGCAAAGCATGTGAATGTTGCCAGACCAGAAGGCAGACAAAAGAGATCTCTACCAGGCTGCTCTCCATGTGCCTTCACATGCCGAAATATCTTAGAAATCTCCCCATTCACTCTGCGCCTCCTTTTAACCTGCGGACAGGAGAGGACGTTTACAGGAGGTTGAGACTGTTTAAACTTCGTAGATCAGCTGAGGAAGTTCCAGGCTCTGCAAGTTCAGACATATAATACACCATGCTTGTGTTTAAAATAAACTCATTATGGACATCAATAACATTAGTAATATCTACGCTGTAGTACTACAGAAAATGATCTGACAATTAACTCTGTAACTAAATACAATAGTGGACTGGCAATTGGACAAGAACAATTTAAAAATGCTTTGTAAAAAAAATATTTGAACACCACAGATTTACAGTTTCTTTCTTCACCCATGTTTGTCTTTTCTGCTCCTCCACCACCCCATCAAAGAAGAAGACCAGTCTGATGCCTGCCACAGTGAAGGCCTCCACCCAGCTCTTTAGCACATCCATGTACTCCCTCCACTGTCCCCCACACAACCAGTCCTTACATGAGTACCAGTGGCGCAGGCAAGCCATACCATCCACAACGAGCGTGGGGCCTAAATGAGAGTGAAAATACAAATGTAATAGAGAGCAGGCCATGCAGGCACGCAAACCCACACTGACAAAACACACATCTCCAGTAATAAGCAACAAATTTTTCTCAATTTTTTGGTTTACAGCTTTGATTTGCAGCTTTTCCTTTCTTAAATATTTATATCATGAGTTACATTGAGAACAAGAACAATATGCTGTTGATCCTCAAATGCAGCATTTTTGCCTATTACCTGAATATCACATTTCCTAAATGACCTGTTGGACTGTTATACACTTTCATCAAAATTTCTTGAATATTACATTTAAAAAGTCAAATGTCCTGAACTTTTATCTCTGTTGGAAATTAAAATTCATTGTTACATTTTTGGCTCATCACTGGGACATGATAGTTACATGTGTGTTTTCACACTCATTGCATTATCTAAATATCTAAAAATGATGTGCCATTTGTACATTTGCTATCAATCACTTATAGCAAAAATAACAGTAATCTTAGTAATAATGTAAGTGGCTGTATGAACACTCGTACTCGTATTATTGTGACAAGACCTGAAACAAGTACTTTGGACAGGTGTACAGAGTATACTTGCATTAGTGGAGCAAAGAGTCTGATGAATACGCCTGTCAAATCTTTTTAGATTTTGTTTTAGCACTCTATGCTTGGCCGTTTCCTGAAATTGTTGTTGTATTTTATTGTGTTGTACACAATGTGCACCTGTGAAGCCATAAAGGTGCCATAAAAATAAAACGTTTGGTTACTTATTTACTTGTGTGCTCAGGACTTCCCCTGACTAAACAAGAGTGAAGTGGACAAAAATGTGGACTGGGTCAGTTTAAGGACACATCCATGCTCACACTGCTGAAATAAACTCAACTGCTAGTGGCTGCTGTGGCTGTGCAGCCTTGCTGGATGTTGGCTACATGCTGTCTGGCCATTTCTCTCAGGTTCACCGTCACACAGGCTTCTGGACAGCAGCGCTCCATGAAGCCTTCAAGACCCTTCACACCCATTTCTACAGAAAAGAAACACAGAGACACTGACAGTGAGTTCACTGGAGGAACTTTTAGGTCACTCAGAATGACGCTAAATTAAGCTGTTTATTGGACTTTAGTTTCACGTGTTCGTAACATCTTAAATTTTAAGCATTTCATGAGTGAGGCTGTTTCGGTGTCACACTTCTGGTCATGTTATTCCGTTCACAGTTCAATGAGGACACACCGGAATGCTAACAGTTAGCTTAGCTTATAGCCGCTACACTTATTCATTCCCAGGGTGCAGCGTTTCCTGTCCGTGCAAAACAACGCAAACTAACTTAAGTAAATGAAAATACTGTTGCAACTTCGCATTGCTTCGCATGGCAAACACTTACTTTAAAGTCTCGGTGTAAATGCGCAGTGTTTATCTGTGTGGTGTGTTTACTTAATTACTTCCTGTGGTGTACGTATCACGTCATCACGCTGCAAAACAAAGCGCACGTGCTGGTCGCATGGAGCCCACTATCACAGTGCAGTAGTGGCCACATCACGTTTTCTGTGTGATTAATGCAAATATAAAAGACAATTCAGACCCCAAAATAAAATGTATCCCTGAAACACAAATATTTCTGCAAGGTTAGATCATATTTGTGCTGATGCTGAGGAGAAAAATAAGCATCTATACGTGGCATGAATGTGAATGGACCATTGAGGTTTCTGTGGGCTCAGTCCTCCCATAATAACTCCCCAGGCAGGGATCAGAGACTGGCTAATTGCTCTCCGGGCTCTCCTGGAGAATGGGGACTCTTTTCTGAAGTCACAATCTATTAGGTCTACCTTCTCAACACAAAGCACCCCGTCCCTTCCACTCTTTTGTCTGAGTGGAGCAGGAATAAAGAAAAGGACATATGCTGGATGTCAGTCCAGCTGTCAGCATCTGTCGTTCCTCGGCCAGATGCTCTGTGGACGGTCAGGACAATCCACCCCTCCCACTCAACTGATCTTCAAGTAGGGAGGAGCTGTGTTGTAAACCTGCCCCCCACACCCACCCCATAATTGCACTTGAGAGTTATGACCACTGGACTCATGAAGACCACATAATCATATTGGTTTTAGACAGAACTTGGCCAAAAACACCAATGGCTGTAATGAACCAAGTTCTATTTCAAGTCTATAGGTTAGGATCGCCTTTCGGATGCTTTTCTCTGCATTTAGTGGTATATAAGTAGGTTACTGGGCGTTATAATGTTTATATCAAGGTTGTTGATCAGGACTGATGAGAAATCAGCGCTACAGAAAAGGAGACTAGGTGTCTTAAATCAGTGAGTAGTTGTCCTGTAGCATGGCTGTGAGTGATCTGTCAACAGATTGAATCATTGCTAAATGGATTATATCTTTCCAGTTTGGGCAACAAAATCTTCTTATCCACCATTTGACCTATTAATTATGATTTAGTCTGTAATGAAGTGCAGAGAGGACTGAACTGGTGTACAGAGCCAGGGGGCATGACAATGATGATATAGTGCATGTGGACAGAGAGAGCTTATTAACTCTATAAAGGAACTTGTATTAACTGAGGTTTGGAGTTGCAACAAATATGTTGTATTGTAGTCCTTTTTCATTTTCACTTTATTTGAACTGCGGAAAAAATCAGAGACATGGATGTCAATTCAAAGGTCTGGAATCAGGACGCTGTGCTGTATATGAAAATGAAATTGTGCTTTCATTATCATTTTATCAAGCACATAGAGTGTGTACCCTATCAAGCTGTTGTTCAGGTCAATGTTCAGACCTGGTTCGATCAGAACCAGGATCAAAATTTTTGGACCCTGCATGAGTTGTCAATACTTGTCTTTATTGTAGAAGGGAAACGTTTTCACAGCCTGGACTTTTTCAGGGCACCCATGAAAAACATGCATAGAATGCATGTATGTGCATACATATACAGTACATGTACTATACCATGTATTCATATATGCTCTATATGTGAACACAAAAGCCCACAAGTGGGAAGGGGTTTATATAATCCTGCATTCAATTTTCAACAGTCAGTGTTTTGGTCTGTTGTCTATTCACGTTGGATCCTTTCAACTTCCACCTCCTCCTATACGCTGACTCTTCAATCTCCTCCCCTTTGAGTCCCCCCACCCCCTCCCCACTCCTGACCAAAGCTTGACTCAGGAGAAACAGAGGCAGATGTTCCAGGAGCACACGACTGCCCTCATCCCTACCCCCCAACACCACCCATTTGTACTGGATCAGCAGTTAACCCCCGGAAAGAATTGACCATACAAGCACGCACACACATATACAAAGAACACCTCTGCACAAATCTGTACTGGCTCAACAGTTGTCCAACTGAATGAACAATACACACACACACACACACACACACACACACACACACACACACACATATACACGCTAAGTGCTGTCCAAATCCCCTCAGTGTCCCTGATAGTAGCTACCCTGGGGTCAGGCCTGGTGTCAGCGTCCAGCGCCCAGGGTCTCTCTGGGCAGCTGGCCTGGCTAATCCTGCTGCTGGAGGCCACTGGTTTTCAAACTAAAGGCCAAGGACCCCCGGGGCGCCACAGGGCAGGGATCTCAGGGAGTATGGTGTGTGCGATTTGTTCAAAATGCAGAGGTTTTTGTTTGTTTGTGTGTTTGTTTTAAGTACATTAAACATTAAACCAGATATTTCATGCTAAATTACAGGGAAACATGTAAAACAACATGCAAAACATCTACAACTGTTCCATTCAGTGTAACGGTGTGGCTCTAAAACTAATCATCTGAATTTTAGTACTTCACACAGTATCAGGGCTGCTACTCATTTTCAATTAATCTGACTTACTCGTCTTAAAAATGTAAGAAAATAGTGCAAAATGGCCATCGTAATTGCTTAAGACAAAGTTGATGTCTTCAAACAACAATCTAAAATGCTAAATATTCAATTCAGTGTCAGAAAACACAAAGTGAAACAGCAAACAATTATCAAAATAATAAAAATAAATTGCCTAATTGTTTCAGCTTTACTCAATATTAACATAAGGGCAAAGCTCTTAACAAGCAGATGTGTGGCATGCACAGAATATGTGGGGTCAATGTGAAAAAAATGTTTTATTTACTATTAAAGCTGTTCTGAGCATATGAGATGTCAGTGGACTTCCTATCTCTCATAAAGAGGTTAAATAAAGGGTCAGGAAGGCGTACTGAGCTGTCACAGTGACATATATGATCTGTTACACTGCTGTACCATAGGTTTGTCTCACACGCTGAGGCTAACAGGTGGTGTAAGTTGCTACATTCCTGACTGGGATGGTAGGCAGGCAGCCTCAGGTCTTTGTGTCTCAGATGGGGAGGGGGCACGTGAGTCTCGAGTTTCTGACATCACAGTGTTGTTGTTGTTGTTGTTGTTGCTGGGGGAGTCTTATCCATCAAACCAGCAGCTTGGCCACACGACTCTCCCTTTATCATTATAATCAGCAGTGGAAAGTTCCTCACCGCATCAGCACCTGTCTGTCTATCTATCTATCTATCTATCTATCTATCTAGAATGGATGCACAATGGATGACTAATGAAATAACATACCGGCACACTTTATTAGTCTAATTGAATATTGGTCGCTATTCAGCTGTTCTTAAAACCTTTAAACCAGGGCACAAATTAAAAATCGTAGTGACCGCTGCAGCTAATCAAAAGCAGTATTCTTGTCGTTCATGTGGGAACTCAGCACAGAAGGAGTTACATGTGTTCTGGCTCCAGTGGTACGGTCCAGAGTCCCTGTGAACTTTGATTCCTTTAACTGACCAGGCCAAAGAGTGCCATGCTATATGCAACTCTGTGTGTGTGTGTGTACACGTGCGTGAGTTTTCATGTGTGTTTGTGATTGCAATATTGTAGAGGTTCCCACGATGGCCATCCATCCATTTCTTGGCACACACACACACACACACACACACTCACAGGCCATATGGCCACCTCACACCCTCTGCATGCCTCCACTGTGATTTGGCCCAGGGTCCCATCAAGTAAGCAGTAGCTTCACCTACAAAGGCATTTGGCCTGTAAATCAGAGGATGGAGAGAGAGAAATAAAGGGGTGAGGGGTGGAGGAAGGAGGGATAGAGGGAAGGAATTGATTAATAGAGTGAGGAGGAAGAAGGTGGGGATGTAAAAGGAGAAATGAAGAGGCTTTGTGGAGAGATAGAGATGAGGGAAACCATTTGGTAGTTGGCTGGTGTTGTGGTTTTTCAGGAGCAGATGGCCGGGGCTCGGCGAGGGGCGTGTCTTGTCCTCGCGACCCTTCACAAATCACACGGTTTCTCCCCCGAGGGGCTCGCGACTCGCCGTTCAATAAGAATCAATGGGAATTACTTCGCGAGAGAAAGGGATGAATGGGCGGCGGGGCGCGAGACCTCTTCCTTTGTTGTCCCCCTGCGTGTCACAGAGCTCCTGGTCTCTCACACACACATACACACACACACACACACACACACGGACCGACACACGCGCGCACACGCAGTTTCACGTACACACATATAGACAATAGGAGAGCACTTCAGTTAAACAATCGGCCTCCAGTTAAACAATTTTTTAACCTCGCACACACACGCGCGCACACACGCACACACACACACACACACACTTAAATAGGGTTCAGATGGGAGGAGCTCCTACTTTCTGGTGTTTCCTCAAGACACAATTAGAGAATCTCCTGGCATAAATTATGTTTTAGGAGAAAATGTCGTTTTGATGCTGATGAAGGAGGGGGGGGGGCACTTTCTATCTCACCATGCCTTTCAGTCACGCTTTGCTGGCGTAATCGGAAAATGTGTGCCACGTCATGGTGATGAATGACTGATAGTATATTGGCCTAATACAGAGAGGTAGAGAAAGAGCACCGGGGACCTCTCAAAGTCGGGATGAGTGTAAATAAAAGGCTTCAAGAGAGGGATTTTCCGCCACGCCACATAGGAGCATTGTATGCTATTGAGATGGGGGCTGAAATCAACTGGTTAAATGAAATGAGCAGCTCGGAGCAGCGTCCTATACCTAAACACACATACGGGTATGTGGAAAGACTGTGGCAGGCAGGGATAATAGTGTTAAAGCTCAGGGTTAAAGGCCCCTCAATCAGCCTCAAGGGGTGTAAAGAGCACATCATGGACACGCAACCACATTAGACATAAGCTTCTCATTTCTCTGTAGGCTGACCCAGGGGGGAGTTACAGCCAAGCGGGGTCATCAAACTTATGCAATGATAGGACAACGGCACCCCTGCACACTGCTCTGCATCAGCTCTCCGAGTGTTGACATGATAGACTTCAAGTTGTGCATGAGGAGAAGTTGGCTGTGGAGTGTGAATGAAGGCCTTGTTTGGGGACAACAGCTGACCAAAACAGAGATTTTGTGCAGAGGGAGCAACTTCAATTGGAGTTGTTAATTAAGACCCATACCCCCCCCCCCCACACACACACACACACACACACACACACACACCAGCACCCCCACCCGCCCCCCACTCCATGCTTGTGTGTGCTCATATGTGTAAACATTAGAGGCTGTGTAGTATGCTGCATTATAGCCACTCATTTAGGAGTGGGCTTCACTCCCTGCTTCAGTACATTAATAAAGAAATCATTCAGAAAAGAGGCCCTCAGATAGATAGATAGATAGATAGATAGACCAACATCTTCTGTTACCTCACAGCCAGAGATAAGCTCCCAATAACATCCTGCCAACAAGTGCGAATTCTTCCCCACATTTTTGTGCGGATGCTCACACATATGCAAATGAGACAGTGGGTCCGTGTGTGCAGTCAGTGTTGTGTTCTCATTAAAGCCCTCACAGACAATACTTTGAGGGACTTGTGTTGTGTCCACGGTAGCCGTAGTTGTAGTCTATGATGTTTTTTTTGTCTGTGATTGTATGCAGGAAATGTGATTCTTTTTTTTATTATGAAACACACTGTAAGATTACTGTTTATGCAACCGACCGCGATCTCTCTCTCTCTCCCTCTCTCTCTCTCTCTGGTGTTGTATTATTGTGGGAGAGCAGGTGCTGCCGTCCCAATTACCATACAGCTGAAAGCACAAAGAAAAAAACTTTACTCCCTCTATGCCTCCCCTCCTCCTCATCCCCCCCCCTCCTTCTCCTCACAAAGTCCCTTAATGACAGCCACGCGAGTGCCACACCACCAAGTCTTTTTTACTGCCCCTACCAAAGAGCAAGTAAGGGATGCAGTGAAAAAAGGTTTAGGTGTGTTGGCCTGCAGCCAGCGTGTGCGCAACTTGGTGCGTATTTACGCACTTGGTTTTTCCAGAGTTTTTCCTGCATTTTATCTGCAAGCACATAAAACTGGTCTTGGTCCATTCAAAGTGGTTCATAATATCAGATATGGCAATAAGTGAAGACAGTTAAAGGGGATATGGGAAGTGATGACTATGAACAGATTTATGGGATGTGTGATGAGCCGTAAGTGTATGCGCGTAGCCTTACTCTAGGCACGAAAGACACGTTATTAAGTGATATTAGTATGATTATTTTAAGAGAAAAAACAGGAATTGATCAATCAAATGCCCTGCCTGACATATCTTATTTACCAGTGAACCAGTGCGTTAGGATGTATAGCCGCTCCATATCATATATGATTTTATGAAGAGTATATGGAGACGGACTTGGAGAGGTATGTTGTCGGACATGTAACCATGATATTAAGATAAGGTAATGGGAACAGATCGACTTGTTTTGGGGGTGTGAACATGTGAAAACCACGGCAGGGGTAACACCATAGGAATGTGGCGGAGCAGATGGTCGTTGTAACGCTGTTGGGGCGGCTGGCTGCCGGCTGGCCGCGCAGGGAGCGGGCCAGCCAAGGCTTTGCCATAACCCCAAATATGAGGAGCCACCGTCGGACTGGCTGCTGCGAATATAAATCACTTGATGCTGCGATGTGGAGGATTTCGTGTGGAGGTTAAAGAATTTGTCGGAATGTAAATGGGCCCTGTGTGTTGTGTTGTGGAGGAGGGAGGCATCAGGGGAAGCAAGAGGTTGTTGCACATTTAACAGCTCACTAGCCATTTGGTCTGGCCCTTTGAGAGAAAGAGCGAAGGGGGGGCGGGTTTAGAAAAGTTGTGTGCACCCCCCCCCCCCTCCTCTTTCTTTGTGATGGCCCCGGGGCGGACTTGTGGTGGCGGTGGAGGGAGGGGAAGAAGAGGAGCAGAGGGGCTCATTTGCATCTTATTACCCTTCGCCTGCTGGCCCGGTATAAAACCCTGTGCAGGGTTGGAGACCCATCAGACATACGCACTGTTCCACTGAGAGAGGCAGAGAGAGACGGAGGCTTAGGATCAGCATATCATTATCAATCAAGTGGGAAAATAAACAAGGCTACAGATAGCTGCCTCTTTCTCCTACAGCGGTTGATTGGAATTAACTCTCTCATATTTCCATCGGGGATTTCATTCACGCTTCTCCAAGAGGATCCTTCTGCCGAGGATTACTTTACACTGAACTTTTTTCCCCTTCTTTCAAAAACTCGTGCCTCGTATGGGAAAATAGAGGTGCAGAAGACAGATACATCAAAGGAAGAGTTTCTCCTCATCTTTCCTCCTGCGCGTCAACAGTTCACCTTGACTCTGACATAACGGAAAGCTTTTACAACTTTCTCCATGATTGTTTGAGCCGGGCTACACGGACCTGTGGAGCTTTCACTGCTTGCTGAAGGGCTGTCAACACAATGGGACGCCTGTGTCTGCTCCTGGTTGTCACCCTCTCCCTACTCACCTGCCAGGTAGGTTCAAGAACAGCACATGATCATATTAAAGGATGTTATTACGCACGGTGTGTGTTTGCGCACGTTTGTGGCTGAAAAAGTTTTCTGGAATATGCTGATATTTCCAAACACATGCTGAAGTTACCTGTCTCTAACAAACTGGGCTAATTGTGTGTGTGTGTGTGTGTGTGTGTGTGTTTGTGTGTGTTATAGGTTTTGTGCTCCGGAGTGTTTGAGCTGAAGCTGCAGGAGTTTCTCAACAAGAAGGGGGTAGCGGGGAACGCCAACTGCTGCCCCGGAGGCTCTGCTCAGTCGCAGGGCCAACATCAGCAGTGCGAGTGCAAGACTTTCTTTCGGGTTTGTCTGAAGCACTACCAGGCCAACGTCTCCCCAGAGCCCCCCTGCACCTACGGGGGTGCTGTGACTCCCGTCCTCGGCTCCAACTCCTTCCAGGTGCCGGAGACCAACGCGGACAGCTTCACCAACCCCATCCACTTCCCCTTCGGCTTCACATGGCCGGTGAGTGTTTGTAGGCATCTTATTTGGAATAATATATCTATGGCCCCCATGGACCCCACTGCAATTTTCTTGCGAGATCATTGAAAGGTGTTAACTCTGTCTGCGTTTTATATATAGTTTTGGTGTAATATGTGTCCGTGTTATGATGAATGCCACATTTTTAAGAAGGAATGAAAACCATGAGCAGGCTGTGAAGTTATCATAGACTTCGTCCTGTGGGACATATTAGCTTTGAAGAGTGCAAAACGCAACAGATGCTCCCAAACCCAACACTTGTGAGGGTCTTTGTCAGCACTGTGTGAGAGGGGCTATTGTAGTATTTCTGTGCTCTTTGGTGGGATAAAACGGGGAGGGGAGGAGGGTGTGTGTGTGTGTGTGTGTGTGTGTGTGTGTGTGTGTGTCTGTGGAGGGGGGGGGGTGTTTTCACCAAACGCTTCTCTCCTCCGACCAGGCGTGGTGGGAAATTTAACATCCTCTGAGTTGGCACATCATTGGCAGCGCAGCGTGAAATTCCGCCTCGTTTGGTTTTACGGCGGTGTCAGAGTGTGATAGTAGCAGGGGTGTGAAAAGGGAGCAGGTAGTAGCCCTTATTAGGCCCCTAATCAACACGGGAATTAGGCTGTGAAGTTTATTGGGAGGCCTCCTAATGGCCCGGCGCTGCTCTGCGGAGGGAGGGAGGCCTCCAGGCTGAGCAGCTGTTGACTCTCTCTCTGTCTCTCCTCAGGGGACGTTTTCACTGATCATTGAAGCTCTGCACACTGACTCCCTGGACGACCTGACAACAGGTGGGTGGCAGCCAGAGAAGGCAGCAGTGTAACTGAAACACAGGCCAGAAGGCTAATAGTGGCCTTGTTTTCTCTCAGTAGCATTTTTTTCACTTAGTGCTCAGAGGTTGGACACACACAAGCCTGATGGGTGTTTTAGTTCTAGAGCATTATGCTGACACTCTTATCAAGGTCAAATTATATACACTTATTTCCTACATACAGAGATCTTCCATATATTTCATTACACTAAACTGAAATGTCAATCATTAACACAACTTTTAACTCATAAAACCTGCAGATTTGATGATATATAACTTGATTTAAAGACATTCTCTATGTGACACACACACCACTACATAGGGAGAAGGCCACCCACAGTTTTTGTAGGTGCCAGCTAAGATTTGCCTCCTTAATGGGATATTTGCTGTTGTTATCTTTATGTCCTGCTCTTATCACCGCACTAAAGATGACTAACTGACCACAGCAAGGGAGTGCGTGTGTCTCTGTTGGTGGTGCTGGAGATAATGAGAAATCTGGCAGTCACCAGATGTAACTACACTCTGTCTCTAAAAGGCACAAGTCATATTTTAAGAGGAGTTTTTATTCAGGTAGCAGCATCCACTACTTTACTGCCGTAGAACAATAAAAAAGTATTTTCTGGTGGTAAACCATCTCCCTAAAACAAAATATTATGAAAAGAATACAAAGATCCAAAATCTAGTAAGCAAATGAGATAAAAACTAATATTATATGACACTGACAGGGTGTCATCCCTTCTTATTTGCTCTCATAACACCCTTTATGCACCATACTGATGACTTTTCTGCAGAACATCACACTGTTAGCATCGTGGTAATGGTACTAACATTCCTTGACTTTTGCAGACAACCCGGAGCGTCTGATCAGCAGGATCACCACTCAGCGTCACCTCACTGTGGGAGAAGAGTGGTCCAAGGATATGCAGACAGCTGGCAGAACTGAGCTGCGTTACTCCTACCGCTTTCTGTGTGATGAACACTACTACGGCGACGGCTGCTCTGTCTTCTGCCGGCCACGAGATGATGCTTTTGGCCACTTCACCTGCGGCGAGCGGGGGGAGATCATATGCAACTCTGGCTGGAAGGGACAGTACTGCACTGAACGTAAGTGGGTTTGCTCATTATTCCAGCACTATTTAGGCTGTATAGAGCAATGTGAGGAAATGTCATAAATGGGGGATAAAAGGGAGAGAGAAAACAGTGGTTCATCGTTGTAGTGGTACACTAGTTAATATTTAAATACACTGACAGCTGCTTGTGATAAGCTGAAGGAGCAGCGTAATCGTTAGTAGGTGCTGATGTTTACACAGAATGTCTGATTTCACAACACTGCTCTGATACATGAGCAATAATAATGCATGCTTTACATTAGTTTGACTTGGAGGGGAATCACTATCAGCTTACAATGATTATATAACTGTCAAAACTAAGGAGCTGTAAACTAACATGAGACTTTCCGAAAAGTTTCTAAACCACATTTCAAAGTTAATCATTTGCCTGTCTTTATTGTTCAGGGACTGTTTTCCACCTCCTAATGCGGGGCCCGTGTGCAACAGGCGTCAGTTAGTTATCCCATAGCACCAGAGGCCTCCATTCTAATGAGCCGCAGTGGCTCCTCAGTAATTCACACGCCGCGTGCCTTCCATTAGACCACTGGGGCCTCCTAGCCCCAAACCTCCTCCCCGATTGGCCAAGTGGGGGTCCTGTATTGTTGTGGCTCGGGCTGGTGATTGGCCGAGTGGGGTTGTGTATTGTTGTGGAGGGGGCAGCTGCTCGGTGAGAGGAGACAATGGAGCAGCTGTCTGGTGGTTAGCTCCACACAGACCAGCTGGCCCTGGGGGGAGGAGGGGGGGAGTGAGGAGAGACGGGAGGAGCAGAGGAGGGAAAAGGAGAATGTAGAAGAGGAGAGGAAGAAGAGAGGAGGAGAAGACAGGGGATAGGTTGATGGAAGAGGAACAGTGGAGAGGGGAATCAGAAGTAGGAGGGGAGAGGAGGAGAGGGGCCAAGGGTGAGAAAAGGGACTTCTGACCCACAGTCAAGGGGAGAAAGGGGGCTTTGTGTGGGACGCTTTTGTGTTGGAGACCAACCATGTTAAAGGAGAGGGCTTGTTGGCTGGTTCCTCTGTTTGGTGACCAAAGCTGCCATAGCGCCCTGTGAGCTGTGAAACATTTTCAGCAACGTTTGCAGCATTGAAGAGACCAAGAGATTTTAGCCAGTGGTCAGGAATGACCTGATGAACCTGACTAGCTCAAGATTTCTCTCACTTTTGCAGCATGGTTTGGTCACGATACATGAGCCTCAATCTGGTTCAGCCTCAATCAGAAAGGGAGAATGAAAGAGACTGTAGACAGACAGACAGGTAAACAAGTTGGAAAGACACGCAGGCCACCAGATTGACTGAAAGACAGGCAAACAGTTAAAAAGGTCAGGGCGCCAACCAGACAGGCAGCAGTTTGAAAAGAATGGGAGACTAATGGAGGACAAACACATGTTTCCAACACTGGATTTCCCATGATTCACCTGTCACTATTTGCTTCCTCCCTGCAGCAATCTGTCTTCCTGGCTGTGATGAAGAACACGGCTTCTGTGATAAACCTGGAGAGTGCAAGTAAGTTTGAAATCCAGGAATTGCTTAGATTGATCATAAATAGATTAATGTAGCATCTCTACGCAACGCAACTTTTTCTGATCATTTTCTCTGTTATGTTTTTGTCATGAGCAGCATTTAATGAATGTTGTGTTCCCAGGTGTCGCGTGGGCTTCAGTGGGCGTTACTGTGACGACTGTATCCGTTACCCAGGCTGCCTCCATGGCACCTGCCAACAGCCCTGGCAATGTAACTGTCAGGAGGGATGGGGTGGGCTCTTCTGCAACCAGGGTGAGTCTAGCGAGAGATTTACCACTTCGTTGGGACCCTCCCCCAAACTGAATCACTCCACTTAATTCCATGTTAACCAGCATTGTTTCTAAATGTTGTTTCTTGGTGGATGTTTTCAGATCTGAACTACTGTACACACCATAAGCCCTGTCTTAATGGAGCCACCTGTACTAACACCGGCCAGGGCAGCTACACTTGCTCCTGTCTGCCCGGGTACACTGGTGCCAGCTGTGAGATCCAGGTCAACGAATGTTCTGGAAACCCCTGTCGCAACGGAGGCAGCTGCACTGTGAGTATCACTCAAGATAAGGTGATAAAATCAAGTATATTTATGGCAACAAGCCTGTGTGTAACCAGTACCCATTGTTTATTTCATTTTCAATATAGGACAACGATAACGGCTATAAGTGCACCTGCCCACCTGGTTTCTATGGCAACAACTGTGAGTTAAGTGCCAATACCTGTGCTGATGGGCCTTGCTTCAACGGCGGGCGCTGCGCTGACAACCCTGAAGGTGGATACTTCTGTCAGTGCCCGATGGGATACGCTGGCTTCAACTGTGAGAAGAAAATTGACCACTGCTCCTCCAACCCCTGTTTAAACGGTACGTTGTCTTCTGTGTGTGTGAGTTTACCTGCACAACAATTAAAACTAAACCCAGAATTAAAATATCTGGAGACTAATCCTCAGTCTTTGTCTCGATCCCTCTGCAGGTGCAGAATGTGTGGATCTGGTGAATTCCTACCTCTGTCAGTGTCCTGAGGGATTTTCCGGTCCTAACTGTGAGGACACCAGCAGTATCTCTGGATACTGTCTGTCCTTCCCTTGTCAGAATGGTGGGACATGTCAGGAGGGAGCGAACGACTACACCTGTACCTGCCCTCCAGGTAAGACAGTAATATAGATATGTCTTCTGCATTATTCATTGTTACGTAGTTATTATATTTTAGTTTTGTTCTAGACTCTTAAACTCTGCTTCTTCTGCAGGATATACTGGCGAAAACTGCACTTCGCCCATCTCCCGCTGCCATCACAACCCCTGCCACAATGGAGCCACTTGCCATGAACGTAACGGTCGCTATGTGTGCGCCTGTGTGCCCGGCTATGGCGGTCACAACTGCCAGTTCCTCTTACCAGAGGTCCCCAGGGGTCCGCCGGTGGTGGATGGACCAGATCGATATTCTTCCCCAGTGAGTGAAAATGTTGGAGACAACGAGGATGATGACAGTGGATTCCCCTGGACAGCTGTGTGTGCCGGCATCTTCCTCGTTCTTGTGATACTGATCGGCTGCTCAGTGCTGGTGGTCTACATTCGGGTCAAACTGCAGGAACGGCACAGTCACCATGGTGACAGTGTCCACAGTGACAGCCACGAGACCATGAACAACCTGACCACCACCAACAATTGTCTCCGCAGTGACAAGGAACTGGGCACTTTGATGACAACATCAATTAAAAACACCAACAAGAAGGCGGATTACCATTCGGACCTCGCTGGGTCACTGGGTGGTCTGAGTGGAATCAGCGGGCTCAACGGATCAGAAAAGAACGGCTTTAAGACTCGCTACCCTAGTGTGGAGTACAACCTGGTCCATGAGCTCCGGCCTGAGGAGCTGTCGCTGTGTAAAGAAGAGGAGCGCGATGAGCCAGAGGTTAAATGTGAAATGCTGGATGAGTCTGACTCTGAGGAAGGATACAGGAAGAGGCAAAACAGGTATGTAGCTGTTTGAAATATGTACACTGCTTGGAAATCTTAAACTCAGCTACTGAGCAATGCAACCATGAAGTGATTCTGTTCTGAACCTGTTTGTGTTCTTCTTCATCAGTGACGCATCAGAGAAGAAACAAGAAGAGGAGTCACCATGCTGCAGCGAAGCAAAATATCAGTCATGCAGCGAGTTGAACTATCACGCAGCAAGTGATCTTCAATACCAGTCAACCAGTGATCTTAAATACCAGTCAACCAGTGATGTTGAATACAATAGTCCCAGTGACAGCAGGTACCAGTGTACCACCGACACCAAATACCAGTCCGTCTACGTCATGTCGGACCAAAAAGATGAATGTATCATCGCTACAGAGGTGAGTTCACACAAATAGGATTATCTGCCTGGCAAATACACAGAATAACTGTAACTTCCCCTAACACACATGTAAAATCACACTAAACACCGACTTTTTCTTTGTGTTTCACAGGTATGATACCAGTCCAGACCAGATCAGCTCGGACCAGAATTCCTCTGGTTGACGGTGGTCCACACACACCAGCCCTGAGCAGTAGAGCTCAGCTTGTCTCCAGGAGGTTTTACTCCTGCTGTTTGCTGCTGTTCCCGGATTTACCGGAGGACTTTGAGCCAGGGTGCTACTGAGCCAGCGTGGAGTCAGTACAGACTTGGCAAGGACTTAGTACTACAGTAGTACTTTGGATGAATACTGGACATTTTTCACACGCTGATGAAGTACCAGAAGACAGTGGTAGCACCAGTACAAACTTTGTACAGAAACAGTGCTGAATGAGTACTCATGCAGTCGAATGGTTACTGCTCATGCCAGGATGAACTCTTTTCTCCTGAGAAACTATGGAGTATTGACTTGGATGTTGACCGATGATATTGTAGTACTGTGGAGTACTGATTGAATGAACCGTGTAGTACCTTTGGAGTACTGAGATCTTTTGACGTACTGTTGTAGTACTGTTATATGCTGTGGTTTTACAATGCAGTGTAAAAGCTGTCGTGGATATTGGACAGTTCATGTTCTGTGCAGTGCTGCAGGGTAAAGGATGAAATCGTAGAAAACAGTATAAATCCCTGTACATCATTAGTACTGCTGCTGCTGTCCTGTTAAGAATTCATTCAAAAAATCGCAATTCGGCTTTCCTGACAAAACCAAACCAAATTTAAAACAGTGGGACTTCTCCAGCAGCCGTGCATCTTGAACCCTGCAGCACTGACAGAGACATTGTTGGCTGAGCTGGTTCTCAGCAGAAAATAGAGAACTGATGACTCCAGTAGTGACTGCAGATCGATCCAACATGGATCCTGTTGGGCCATACTGGCCCCCTGACCCCTGAAGGTTGTGTTACACAGGGCAATGTTTTGGGCAGGGCAACTTATGAAACACAACAATCAGCATGAGAGAATGAGCAAAAGACAGTGGAGCAAATCAGACAAACATGAGGGAAGTGTAGTTATTCAGTTATGTAGATTTTTCCTGGCAGCTCCTTAAGCCTCAATTTATTAATAAAATTACCCAAAAAAGTTGCTTAGTACAAAATTGACCTCTGATGTTGATGTTGTGTTTCCAAGTAAGCTGAGTTATAAATGACTAGTCTTAACTGCCAAGACCTCATTGCACTATGGAGGTGTGTGTGTGAGTGTGTGTGTGTGTATGAGTGTACAGAAGAGCTGATGCCAGTGTGTGGTGTCAAATGTATGCACTGCCCACTCCCACTCCCTTCACTCCCAGTCTTCCACTATTAGCCAATTGAAGGACACCATCACCCTGCCTGCCATTGGTTAGGATCATTTGTTTTTATTTTATTTGTTATCTAAAGAAAGATGTATTCTTTTAATTTATGTAATTATTTGTGTTCCGTTCTGTTGTGATTTTTTTGTTAAACCTGTTGTAATTTAAGTTGAATTGTTTTTATTTGGCAGATAATGTATGTATGTAAGTATGTATGTATGTATGTATGTATGAGTTAGGCACTTGAGACCCCTGTGACTGTGTTGTATTTAAGAGAAGAGTCGTATGTACAGAGCCTGTCATTTTTATTACTGGAAAACAGCGCAATATTTTTCCAAAATAAAAGAGGAATGAAATATAGCACATCTGGTGTTGAGTGATGTAATATTTATATTTATATGTGGTTACTTTGCCTTGCGTAGTGGCTTCACCTTACACTAGTGGGGGTTCACATGTAGTGTGCACAACTAATGCTTGTATCTGTATTGAGGGGGTGGCAGAGGGAGGTTTGCATCATCACAGAACACAGAGAAGTTAAACATGATCAAAAAATGGCTTCATTTACAACCATTTTTATGTTTGCAGTTTCCCTTAAAGAGCAATCTAACAAATCTGAGCAGAGGGATTTGTCGTTAAGTGATAGTGTGTTGGTATTTGCATGTGTGTGTGTGTGTGTGTGTGTGTGTGTGTTCGTCTGACGCAGCAGAAGACTGTCTCCTTGTGGAACCACTAAATGAGACAAAGACACACCCCATAATCATAGACCGCTTAGCTAGCCTCCTCTGAGGCCAGAGCCATCTCTTTGTGTGTGAGTATTTGTGTGTGTGAAAAAGAGAGAGAGTGTGTGTGTATGTGTGTGTGTGTGTGTGTGTGTGTGTGTGTGTGTGTGTGTGTGTGTCCAAGTGTGCATGATTGCATGTGTGTATTTATATTAGTCTGTGTCTTGATGTGTTTGTGAATGAGTGTTTTTTTAGTGAGTGTGTCCATGAGTTTCAGCACTGGAGTGCGTGTGATCTTGTTTTAAGCAGAGGGGTATTTATAGCCAGAGAGAGAAACCACCAGTCTGGATATAGTCCCGGTTGCCCCTGCCTGGCTACCCTGTGTGTGTGTGTGTGTGTGTGTGTATTTAGATACCAATGGGAGTGTAGAAGTAGTCATCAAAGAAACTCATCTGGTTCGCAGTCTCATATAAACACACACGCACACAAGACGGTGAAATTGGATGACAGATGATCAGAAATTCACTGCAGTTACAGAGAACCAACTGTATTAAGTGTCAACATGGAGTACATTAACACACACACACACACACACACACACACACACACACACACACAGGTCATGGCCTTGCATGAAAGTTAGAGTCACATAATGAGGGAAAAAAATAAAAGAAAGTAGTAAGTTTATCTATTCATTCTTCATAGATTCATTCAGAGTCACTTTATATAAAAGTCAAGTTTCCTCCACATGGCTGCTGATTTTACGGACAACATGTTGCAGCAGTGACCTGCCCGCTGGTCGTAGACACAGAGACTGTTGCCCTTCCAAAGACTGCGACTGTGACTGCTCAAAAGTATTTGCTTGTATTACACAAGCGGCAGGCAGTTGTTAGCACATACCATGCTAAGCTTTTTAACTTAACTTTTTTTCAGTGCCACAATAGGTTTTCGCTGAGTTGGAAAATCACAGGAGACAGGCTTAAAGCTGGTCCTTTGTTGTTGTTAGGCTGTCCTCCGGCCCCGAACAGTCGCACACACTCACATCCTCCCTCTCCGCATCTCTCTGGTGTCAATAGTCAGACAAAGCCCTGGTCACTGGCTGCCATATGCTGCACCGCTGCACATAAAGAACAGCACTCTTTGAACTTTTGATGGGGAAATCGAAACCTCTTCATGGCAAAATATATGTAAGAGTGTATTAGATCAGTCATATATTCACATGGTTGTGGTTTTCTTTTCTATAGTCCTCTATAAAGAAAAGTGGCTGAACTCTTGTTTAGCCAGTTTCCGTCTTCTTCATAGCTCTTACTGATATTTAAGTTGTACAATAATCTACATAACAGGATCTAGAAACTCCGTGATGTTGTGACACCAACATGACTGATGTATAATACCACCAATATCAAAAGCAGCACAAAATATTGAATATTGAATATACACAAATACACAAATTATACATTTGCATCGGACAATATATTGTCTCTTAAAGTTTCCCCCCTCTTTCTCTCCTCTCACACACTTTTCATTCTGACAGGGAGTAGGCAGGACCGTAGCTAATCCAGAGAACAGGCTGTTTAAGTGTGTCTCTGCTATAATCTGATTAATCTGTCCATTCACACCCTCCTCTCTTCTCCTCGCCTCTCCTCTCACAGAGCTGTTTGAATGTGTGTGTGTATGTGTGTGTGTGTGTGTGTGTGTGTTCATGTATGTAAGCATGCATGTCAATGTCCATCAGTTTGTGAGTGTGTGTGTGTGTGTGTGTGTGTGTGTGTGTGTGTGTGTGTGTGTGTGCGTGTGTGTATGTATGTGTGTGTGTGAGAGAGATTGCTGGGAAGTGGGGAACAAGGGGGGAAGAAAAGAGCTCACACTTGGCCACTGACCCTTCTTTTGTCTACACACTGGTCACCTGTCACACACACACACACACACACACACACACACAACCATGCTTTGCTACTAGAAACTAGGGCACCCTCATGACTGAGGGGGTTTAAGGTGCTGACCACGGACCACAACGTCCTGGGTTTTAGTCCAGTTGTTCCCCGTCTTCCTCAACCACGCATTTCGTGTCATTTCAGCATTTCAGGGGGGGGGGGGGGTCAAGAGGCCTAGAGGCCTGGAGTTTGTTGTCATGTGCAAATATGAACTTTTATGTAATTAACCTCATGAGTTAACTGTTATCAGTGGTTGAATAAATGGTGTTTTACACAACTTTATTATGCTTTCTAGACTGAAGTGAGCTAACTCACATCACTGTAATCATCTTGCTTCCCTCCATCTTCTCATGTTGCTGAGGATGTGAGCTCAATAGTGATGACTAAAAGATACATCAAGTAACTGTTTGTAGCTCACACTGAGATTTGAATCAAACATCAACTAGATATCACCGTAAAGCATGACTGCAGTGAAGTCTTATTCAGGTGTTGTTTCTTAAGGAACACAGTCGTCCTTCGTCAGTGTGGATGCCAGAAAAGAGGCAGAATTGTATGTTTGTATCGGTGCTTAAGACCAAAACAACCATCTAGGAAATGATGTTGTATGACATTCTCTCCAAGCACACCTCAAAGTAAAATTTCTCTGAGTAATGTTTGATCAAACAAAGTATAAATAGGTCATTAATAACCTTTTTTTAAAATTTGTACTATAGTTGTTCACTTATTAGTACTTTTTTTCTGGCTATACTGTGTATATAATATGTAACACAATAATGTTACCTGTAATAGTATCCGAGGTATTCACACATTTAATTTAATTTTTTTAATTCTTTTTATTTCAAGACACTTGTCATGTTGTAGGAATCTTGATTCATCGTCTTCGTTTCTGACTTCTGTGTGGTTTTATATAAATAAAGTTTTTGATTTAAAATTTGAATATATGAATACATAACGTAAATGCTTGATAGTCTTTTCTACAAGTAAATTGATTTGTTCAAACACAAAGTACATTGTAAGTGTTTTCTTCACCTCCTGTTGTGACCTTTTTGCTGGTTTGCAGTGTGTGTCATGGCAGAAGAAACAGCATCATAGCAGTGACTCACTGACTTTACTCCACTCTTCACTCTGCCTTTTAGCATTTCAATTTGTCACCAGGACAAATCCCCACACAAACACAGAAAGCATCACTGACTAGTGATTTTGGGCTAAATCTTGTGGGAAAACAGAGATTTCTCTCTCAGCCATCCTCCATTGTTGAGTTTGAACAAACGAAGTGACCACAGCGGCCCGAGTCACACAATGACAGACAGCTTATTCAGCTACTTCATCTGTCGCAGCTCCCCAGGGACCAGGCTCTGATCTTTTCCCAGAGCTCCATCTCTCTCTTTCACTTGGTCTCTCTCCCCCTCTTTCTTCCTCTTTCCCCAATTGTCTCTCTCCACTGACTCTGTTAATATCTGTAAACATGACTCTATTAAATTCCTAAACGTTAATGTACGTGTATTTTCTGCTTAGCACGTAGGTTTGTGTAGTTGGAGGTCCACACAATCAAAACACTGCACATTTCTCTCTCTTTAAGAAGATGTTGGATCATTGTTTTTGGTTTAATGTTGTTTATTGTCATTTCTCCCAGGGGGTTAAAGCGGTTGTAAAGACAGAGCCATTCCTTCAGAGACACCAGCTACCATCAGCGCCTTCTGGTCATTACTGGTGCATCGTGGGAACAGCCTGGCGAGGACAATGATTGGCTAGAACAATGAAGCTGAGGGGCAACACAAAGGACACGCCCACTGCATGATGGGAAAGAGCAGCGGAGGAAGCAGATGTTGCCACACAGGAGGGGAGAGAGAGAGAGAGACAGCAGATGTCTCTCTATCTCTCTCTCTTTGATGAGTTGGATTTGTATTCAGCTCTTTAGAAGCAGGTAAGAAGAGACAGCAGCTTCACCTGCTTTGACAAAGTGATGCTACTGAGCACAGCAGGACGGTCAGACCTTTGCACTCCTCTATTGTGGTCGAGTCTCTCTGGTGCAGCGGTGTGGGATATTTCCTGAGACTTTTGGGATGAGGCTTCTGCCCGACAACCACAAGGTTCCCAATGCTCTCCACTAAATTTCCTGTAAAAACCTGTAAATGCTTGAGTTTGAAATTAAATGTCCGTTTGCATGTAGAAATAACATTATAACTGCAGTATATGACAATACTCCACACAGGCAGCTGACACACCGCCACGTTTCAGAGGGAGATATGGAACTTTTTACTTCACTGCATGTATTTCACGACAATAGTTACATAATCATAAGTTTAGTCATTTCCATACAAATCATATCAACTTAAAAACGATACATTGCTGTGGATTTAAGGCCCCGCATTCACTCAGATGTGCTGTCAGTTATGTGACTGAACTCAGGCTGGAGTTCAGGTTGCTTATCTTGTTGCACATGATAATAAGTTGTTATTATTATCAAGTGTGCATTACATAAAAATACATATATTCTTTCAAGAGCTTTAACACTCTAAAGGGGCTGTGTTGCATTGTGAGTGCTTTTACATTTTGCTGGTAATACTTCTGTCACTTAGGTAAACTTTATGTAAATTATTCTTACTTGAGTAAAAGTAAGTATTGAAGTTTCTTTTTAAGTATTTCTTCTGCCACCAACAGAAATGATGGGAATCTTGTGCCTTGACCTTTACGGTGACTAGATTTCAAACAAGCTGAACACTTATGGAAGATTCTTAATCATCTTATCATCAAAATGCCAGATGAGGGAATATTTCTCTTTCTATAAGAGTCATTCATTTGTATTTATTCTGTATCTTCAAACACTTGATTGAAGCTGACAATGAGTAGAACATTTAAACTCCTGGCTGAACCATCAAATAGAAACCTGTGAATGTCCATAAAACATGAGTGTGTAAAGATGGGTCCTGCAAAGCTTTAGAGGTTAAGAAGCTTCGTCTTGGATGAACTTTTTCACACTGCGCAACTTTGACACTTACTGAATAGTGTATTTATATTTTGGGAATATGGGAATAGCAGTGTGTCATATGTGTGTGACACTCAAGATCAAATAATAACTGCGAAGCTATAAAAACCACTGCCTCAGCCTGCAGGATATTCTTCTTGGTAATAGGTAAAGCTTTTACTGTCAGGCTGCAGCACCTCTGTCTCTTTCTGCCTCAGTCATTTGGGTTCATGCACAATTCAGTGACTAAGATTGAAACTGGTTTTAAATACATTTAAATGTATTATCTCCAATTTCATCTTGTCGCTTCTTTCCAAAATAAAAAATGTTGCGCTAAATGTTGCGCCTTAACTCAAAGATAACTTTAGATGATGAGAGGGGAGGCTTTTAAATTACGTGAGAACTACATCACTTTACAGCTTCTATTGTTTCTAGTTTTACCCATTTTACCCAGGCGCTTCTTTTGTGTGTTGGCTTTTTCTAACCAGTTTTTCTTCCTCATACACCTCCTTTTTTAATCACTCCCTGTATTGTATTACATCTACAATCAGTTATCATATTAACTTCAGAGTCAGTGGTTCTTCACTGTCCGCAACACGGTTTGCCTTTACACACCACGCACATCTACACCCGGTAATCAGTTCATGGGAATACACTCCTCTTCAATGTGGCCATTCATAGTGGCTAGACAAATTAGACAACAAATTCACACAATAGTACTTGTGCCAATTCATCCCATGAAGATACAAAAAGGGAACAGCTGATGGGAACAAATCTGCCTGTGTTCTCTGACGGTGTCACAAGGGAACAGTCATCACTTAAAGTAAAAAGCAATTGAGACATCACTATGTTGCCAGAACTGATAGACAATAATTTGAGTTGCCAGGTCTGATCTGCTGAGACGAGAGGTGTGGTCGAGATCTCCTAAAGTGTGCTCTGGGATGTTTCTGTGATTATGCACTGTGTCTGTGTGTGTATGGTCTTTGTTTTCGTCTGTGTGGTGTGTATGTGTGGGAATGGACCCTGGTCTGACTTGTTGATTAATGGCCAGTGTGTGTATGTGTGAAAACGCTCCCGGTCCTGTTTCCATGCTAATGAGTAGCAGCAGATGGGAGAGAGGAGGCTGGACCAACAATGAACAAACACACCAGCAGCCGACTTAAAAAACCCTCCTGTAGGGTGTGTTTCCTCACACACAAATACTTAAAGAAATGATGACTTGTCTTCTCGTTGGATGGGGCATGTAAACTCTAAGAGGACACTCACCTCTATCCTAGATGTGATCATGGCAGGGATTACAGACAGTGAGGCAGACCAGGCAAAACACATCATGTCAACTGCCTCTAACAACATATTTACAGCGCTTTGACATTTAATCACTGTCCTGCAAAGGTCTTGGCTTGTACAGTCTGTTCCACTTGATGAAAACAAGTTCATTTCCCAGTTTACATGCGCCATATTTCTTTTCTATGTTGCAACAAAAAAAACAATAGTTTGGCTTGGTCCCATATTCACACAATGTTTCTCCATCAAAGTTTGGTGTTGGATTTATGGTTACCATGGTAATATCCAAACACTATGTCTTGTCACAATGCAAATGTTTGTGTCTATGTTCAATTTTACATTCTTGCTTCAAGGTGATTATTATTGGTGGTAGCTAACATTACAACAGTTATCTTGCTAATAGATTAAGAAACATTCCCTCCATCTTATTCAGGATGTGAGAGGATGTGATTAGCATCAACTAGCACTGTAAAGCATGACTGCAGTGAAGTCTTATTCAGTTGTCATTTACTATGGAACACATTAGTCCTTCATTAATGTACTAGATGCCAGAAAAGAGGCATTCTTCTGTAGTAAAGATGTAAATAATGTGTTTTGGCTACATCTCTGTATAACAATATGTATCTTTGTTGAAGTGACATCTTTGCGTTTAAATGCATGGAAGAGAGCAAACAAAGGCAAGAAGAGTTTTTGTTGTTGCATCATCAGAATTCCTAATTCAAACCAGAATTCACTGCCAGCTGCCACGAGAGCATCTGATGTTGGTTTTGTTGATTGTTACTTCACTTGGATATTAAACCTTCATTGTGCAGAATAATGTGACACTAGAGTTTGACACTGGAAGACTAGTTTTCCCATTCATCTGCTACCGTGGGGAAAGCTTCTCTGTGCCAAAATCTGAGTTTAACATTAATACGTATCACAGTCAAGTGTGCAACCTACAGCAAGAATAGAAGTGAAGTAGGAAACATCTCGTGCACAGAATTTTATATATCATAAAACGTGTTTAGATAGGATCTTTAATCAAAGGACAACAAGGATGCCAAGGAACAGAAGCCATGAGTGCAACTGTGTTTATTCTTTTCTTTATGGTGGGAGGATTTTGTCAGGTCCACAGGGTGCAGCTTTCCTTGTCTCTCTATTCAAACAACTATGTACACGTGGATGAATTAAACTCAGATATCCATCCATCCGTTATCTGTATCGCTTATCCTTAAGGGTCACTAGGGGGCTGCAGCCAATCCCAGCTGACACTGAGAGAGGGGTGGGGTACAGCCTGTCAACACATCACTCAATTAGACTCATTGACAGACATATTTATTCATGCTCACACTCATCAATTTACCAAACCTGCATGTTTTGGGGCTGTAGGAGGAAGTCAGAGTACCTGGAGAAAATCCAGGCAAGCACGGGGAGAACATGCAAACTCAACTTAGAGAGGCTCTGCTCAGCCTGTTCGAACCAGGAGCCTTCTCACTCTGAGGCAACAGTCGAAACAACCACACCGTCGCCACACCACCACGCCGAGGAGCCTGATGTGAGGAAGACCGTGTGAGTGTTCATGACAGTGTTTATATTTTACATGCAGTATGCATTTACTTTACATTTTGAGTGTTTTGATAATGTGTCTGTGTATGCATCTGTTATTGTGCGTGTGTGTGTGTGCGTTAGTATCTGTTGACGGGCACATTTGTGCTGATTATGTTTGTGCGTTTTAGTGTGTGATTGTGTGTGTGTGTGTCACTTTCAGCACTGTGAGGTGGTCCAACCTACTAGACAAATATAAACACTTCCCCCCCTGTAAGGCCAGATAATACTGCCACTGATTAGAAACGTGTGTGTATGTGTGTGTGTGTGTATGTACAGGAAACCATGCCTGTTTCCTGCCAAGAACCGTTTATTATTTTTCGATCTTTCTTTCTCTGTCCTCACTCATTCTCTTCACTGTCAGTTTTTCTCTCTGTGTCCTTCTAATTTTCTCTTTTCCCTCAAACCAGATTGTGACTTGAGCGCTCTGGACTGTGGTCTCTCCGGCCCACTTACCTGTGCAGCATCCGGCTGTGCCACAAGTGAAATGAAGTGATGTTTGAGTGTCTAATCCTCCCCTATAAAGTCCCAGTCAGCTCTCTGTCACCTGAAGATTGTTTCAAAGATAACCTACGTACAGCAAAGGAGTCATCATTGTGAGTAACTACGAATCAAACATATTCAAATCACAAGCGAGGACTGCTGACGAGGGGAACCTCAGCCAACACAAGCCTATGACTCTGAGTCAAAGGAAAACAGTGTCAGCTATAAGTCAGGCCAGTCTGCATCTCAGCCACTGAATGTAAATGTGTGTGTGTGTGTGATAGAGACTCTCCTGAGGAATGCTCTTAGTGCTGCTGTAGTAGCTGCGAACAGGAAACGGATTCCCAGAGACAGGAAGTAACTTCATGGAGAGAGGAAGTGCTTGCCAGTATCCGCCCTCTGTCTGCTGGATGGGGAAGGAAGGTGAGGGGTGGGGGTGGGGTGGGGGGTGAAGTGAGAGGGAGAATGAAAGAAGGAGAGCACAGAGTGGGTTAGTAGGTGTGACAGAGAGCCTGATGGTGTTCGACCTGCCCTGAAAAACAACAGATTTCAGATGTGGTCTTCAGCAGAAGTGCTGAGACGTTTCTCTGTTACCTGTTGTAGCAAACTGGAAAATCTTACTGAGGTGAAATTACTTTTTTATCAGAAAATATTATGAGTACTCTGACCAGTACATCATCCACTGTGTGTATGGCTGAATTTGACCACAAAATGACACTCCAGGGTGAGGACTCCAGGTGGATTAGCAGTCAGCTGATTTATCTGTCGTACACCAAACTGACAAACTGAGTAGAACTGAGACCTTTGGGCATGATGCACGGCATGAAAACATAGAAAGCAGAGGTCAAGCAAGAGAGTTAAGAAGGAACCTGATGATTTTACTGTTGAAGTGGGCACATTAAGACATAATGTCACATACACAGTTATATTATATGGCCAAAAGGTATGCAGACAACCAAAAAAAACCTTCAACAAGGAAGAAAATGGAAGAAGCCCCAGAGAGAGAGGAAAGAGGGATCCCTCTTCCACGACATGCAAAGGATTGTATGTACAGAATAGACCAAAATAAAAAACTATACAATCCTCTGGATAGCCTGAAACCAGGGGAGTAAGGCTGTTATAGTGGAAGATTAATGACCAGGTTTTTCTTTTTCTTTTTTGAATCAGATGTTCAACAGCCTGTTCAGGTGCCTACATACCTCAGGCCATGTGGTGTAGTCATGTTATCGTCTGTGAGTTACACCACCGTAAACCATAATGTCCAACTCACCTCCTCGCTCTCACACTCTGCTGTCAACTCAGTCTTGAGATAGTCGTTATTGCACGTATGGAGGTTTTAACATGTGTCATTCCAGCGCTCCTCACACACTTTAAAACTCCCAGGAGACAGATTGTTTGAGGCGAAAGGTCAGGGAGCAGCCCAGTGTGTGTGTGTGTCCCTGTATGCATGCCGGTCACATAAATACCTATGGAGTTTGCAGAGTTCAGAGGAGTAACATACCACACACACACAAACAAACACACACTCACACACACACATTGAGAGTCCATCTTTGCCACACAGCCTCTGTTGTGTCACCATGATGGCTCCTCCTGACTGTCACTATAAAGACAAAAAGTCTGACTCTGCTACAGAGATGGGGTGGAGACCTGTGGAGTCAAAGTCACAAATGACACTGGACTGGAACTCAAAGCCTTCATGTGACTGTAAACAGCCAACTGACAGAAACCCAGTGAGCCAATCGGTCAGTGGACAGGAACAAAGTGTAAAAATAAGCAGTTTTAAACGTAGAAAAATAGACAGATGAGGGGAAATGAGCGGATCTGTTGAGGCATGTTGTGAGGGAGAGGGTTTAATGCAGCATGTGTGTGTGTGTGTCTGTGTGTGTGGTGTGTGTGGAGATGGCACTCGATGGACAGATGGTCCTTTGTGACTCCTGACACCTGCCAGCTGCTGCTCTGCTCCTCTTCACCTCTTTTTCCTCTTCCTCTTACTTCATCATCTCCTTCCTTTCCTTCTCTTCTCCTTCTCTGCAACTTTCCTCCTACCTTTCTTTTCTTTTTGTTGTTTTGCGTTTAGCTGTCATTCACTGAAGAAAAAAATTGAGGAAAAATCAGGTGAACTGGGAAAGAGGGGGACCAGATGTTTTCAGGTGGGTAAATTCAGATTCACACGTATTCTTCAGCTGGTGTTGTTGTTGCTTAGAGGCTGAAAAGGTTTTGTCTACATTTTTAATTTTCTGAATGAAAAACTTCCTGTAGGGTACAACTTGAACACCCAACAGGCCCAATAAAAGAAAGAGTCAGAGAAACTATAAGCAGATGATGTGTGGAGCAGCTGCGGTTAGCTTGACTGTAACCAAAAGGTTTCAGGTTCAGATTTTTCAGCAGGTCTCTCTCAGCATCTACCATCCAGGTGCTGTTGAGCAAGGCATTATCCAACCACTTTGAAAGCAAAGTCATTATCCAGCATGTATTGTGAGCACCACACTGATGCAAAATTCAAGTTGCAAAAAGCACTTGTGGCTAGATCTGAAATGTTAACAGCGGTTTTTATGTCCTCATTAAACTGGTGTTTTCAAGCACCCAAAATAGATGCTTCTTTCTCTTCAAAGTGGGTCAACTTGAAGTCGGTGGTCTGTTGCTGCATTGTGGCGAAGAAAAGGGGCTTCTAAAAAAATGCAGAGGTTTGGCGCTCATGTGATCACAGGCGTTTGACCTGTTTTTGAGCATCCTGACTCACTGGCACAGTCAGTCTTTTCATGTTTGTTCTGTAAACAGCAAACAATGCCATCAAACCAGCTGAAAGCCTCTTGGTTGACATCGCACCACCGCCGTTGGCTGATGTGTCGCTGAACTGCACATACGTGTGCAAACAGAGGGAGGTATGTTTTTGTGTTTGAATTTCCATTTAGATGGGTTTTTACTAACTTTTCGCGACGTTCAGAAAACATGGTGTGGGATATGCTGTGGTTAATGATCTGAGGCTGAAGTAAGAGTCAGTGATGGAAGTTGAATTAATATCTGCAACATTTTCACACATGCAAAGATCTTGTTTATTATCTTACCAAACTATTAGTGGTTTTTGTATCTATTAAAGCACATAAAAATGTACCCTATGCTGCCTGGAAGGTATATTAGAGAGAAATCTTCCACCACAGACGCAGCGATACATTTTATGTTTCAGGCAACAATGGCTTATTGCGAATAAACAGGCTGGGTAATAACATCAGGGAATAATATTCACAATGCCAGAGAGAACAACCTAAAAAAAATCAGTTGATTTATACACAAAACTCTTACAACAATGACACTGTCAAGAAATCTCATAGATATTAGCAACAACAACAAAAAAACACAACAATGAATAACTTGTCTTGCAGCTTTCAACATTCACACACACAAAATTGATGAGAAACACAAAAAAAAAACAAAGACGGACAAAGATAAAAGTAAATCAGAGTAAATCTTAACTGTCAGCTGAGGTGGAAAAGTTAGCAGCGTTGACAAAGATGTGCAGAGTGTTTTAGGTCACTTTGAGGTCTCTACTGCTGCTCCTCCTGGTCTTATATCTGGTGATGCAGATGCAGGACTGCTGCCAAACTGCACCACTGACAGGCCACGTTGAGAGACAATAACATCACACAGAATGTGCAGACAGAAGAAATAAAAAAGGAATTAATGAAAGAAACATTGACAACATTTTGGGTTATGAGGAAACAATGATCATTGTTTATCTCGAGCTAGAAAGCTACAACATGTTCTTTTGATTACATCATGTTGTCACACCCTCAAGAGCAGCTTCATACACGGGCCGCTGATTGGAAAACGCTTTGTGAATGTGGTTAAAATGTGCACGGCATAGCGAATGAGGGTTAAGACCGCACATTAGCCAAATAAAAGTAAGTAACAGAATAGGAAGACTTTTGGTGCCTGCTTCAGGTTGCAGCCAGTAGATGTGATCTCTCACAGCTGTTTAAGGTGAGGAGGTTTTCCTTCCTTTCCTCTTTGCTCATGACATCACAGCGACCTACAGTCGGAGGAAATGTTAGAAATGGGAAAAGAAGAGGGTCTGCTGCTGTGTGTAGGTTTCCCTGCTGGGCGACACGTGGGTTTAGAAAAAGCCTGAGTGAATTCCACACTCACTCTCACAGCCTGAGAAAACAATCCTGTCTGCTCGCCTGACTGTCACTCTCACCTCCTCTCCGCTCCGTCTTCGTGTGGGACAGTCAGTCAGTGGGGACAGCTGGCCGGCTGAGTGTGGACGTATATGTGTAGGTATCTGGGTTTATGTGTGTGTGTCTCTCTCTTTGTGTGTGTGTGATCCTAAGAGGTCAGAGGTCAAGCTGTGGTTCACAGAGAGCCACGTTGTTCCCCTCCCAACAGGAAGGGAGGGCACTGTCCATATGCTGTCTTCACTCACACACACACATATAGGTTCACACGCTCACACACCTCACACAAATTCCTACAGGTACACATGAGCTCACACAAACACAAACACACACGCAGATCGAATCTTTAGCACACTGATACACAAATATGAACCATTTTACACAAAGGCACACAGCAGCTCAGAGCACGTCAACACTATGCTGGATACATTTGAACATTTTCCCTCCTTTTAGGCTTTAAATCCATGTTTTTCACACTCAAAGCTGGACTTTAAAGGCACCCTGTGCTGTTTTTGGCCACGAGTAGCACCATGGAGCTATGTTTTTAGGAGTGGGGCCACATTTTGTTTGTATAGAGCATGAGGCTGCATGAGCACATGGGCGACTTAATGAATAATCATGCTGCCAGTTTCAGGCCAGTTGTTGGTGGTAACTCACACATGTGCCCACAAAGGTAGTGAAACAAGACTGCTTGCTACTTAAGACGAATGCAAACGATGTAGAAACTAAAATATAAAAATAAATCAGCTTTGCAAATGTTTTTAGAGGAACACATTCGGTAGACTTCAAGGACACACAGTAAGAAACACTGGAAACATTTCTGTGTTTAAAAAGTCCCACAGAGCACCTTTAAGACAGCATCTCCAGAGCGGATGGCCCAGAAAAAGCAGACTGTGTATTTTAGTTTGAAAATTGAGCTATTGAGAAATGATCGTGTGGGCCTTAATATGTTTCAAACACGTTTGAGTTAGTTAGTTTAAAGTTAGTTTGTTTAAAGTTCCAAACTCAGACCACATGTTGACACAGAAGTAAACTCCATCCACTGAGAAAGACCGTTGAGATGCACTTAAAAGCTCTGGAAATGACAACTAAGTGGACTATGGTTGAAGGCCTTCATCTGGTTGAGGGCTGTGTGGCAGTGAGGTTAAGAAGACAACTCAATCACCTGTGATCACTCATTTCAAAAGTCATTATGGCCAATCACACAGCACAGGTATTGTTTTAAACCTACATTTATATTTATGTGTTAAAAAACGATGTTTATCTGTATTAAAACATAGTACAGGTGATCATGGCCTACAGAGGGGGGGGGGCAGGCTTGGGCAACTACATCAGATGCTTGCTGAGACGCTAAGTTTTGCTGTTTGCAGGGTGAAAGAAGAGGCAGAAGACATTTTTCTTTTGCTTATTGTTTCAGCACCAGTGGTGGTGGTTAGGAAAACAGCATGAAAATACAAATGTGGACACACATGGTTTTCACATGTAGACAGCGAGTCAGAGCCTCGGTCCGTGTTCAGGACAGCAGTGTGAAAGTTTGGCACTCTGCTGGAAAATGAAGACACTTAGACCTCCTGTCTCCCCTCAAACACAAACACTTTCACTTTCTAAACACACTCGCTGACACTTGTTTGGCTCACTCTGCTGCTGATTAGACCCTACATTTTCTTTCAGATTACTTTATTTTCTCTCTCTGCCACCAGGATCCAGACTTAATGTGCGTGCAGCCAGCAAACAGCTGCATACAGCTGTGTCTTCAGTGTTTGACAACATCTTTTATAGGCTGTGGAGTTTTTACAGACACACACACACACCCCAGGAGGGCAGACTTTAACAATTTATTTTACCTTCACACTCAGACAGGGCAGCTGTTTTCACACACCTAGTTACTACAGACACAGAAGAGGAGCTTCTGAGCAGAAGCTGACAAGATTCATTTTGAGTGCCAAAGACATGAAAGCAAGAGAGTCATCTCCATTAAATATACTCCACAGCCTCGGGTTAGAATCTCCAGAGAAACTGTTGCAACTCTGCAACTCCCTTCCTTTTTGTCCTCATAAGATCAATTTAAACACATTATACAAGGTGCCTGAGTGTCTCTGATTGGTCAAATCAACAGTAAACAGGCAAAACAGCCATCCCATCATAACGGCTCCACTGGTCCAAGGGTAGACATGTGAATGGTAAAGTGGTCAGTAATCAATAAAAGTTGTGTTCAGTGTAGGAAATTCATGTTTTATATATAGTATATGCCAAGATACAATATATTCCCTAAACAATCTACTTGAGACGTATGTTTATGATAACAGTTTTTATGGTAGTGTATTCTACCCATTAGCACCAGGGTCGTCAAATCACATTCATCTTTACATAATTTCTCAAGTTCTGTTCAAAACTTGTGGAAGGACAATTGTAAGAGCAGACAGATTAGAAAAGTCTACAGTGTTTTACCACACAACAACTGAAGGTCAGACTTTTACAGAGTCCCCGTGAACTTCTTATTCTGACATGATGCATGATATATTCAGCAAAGACCATTTGGAGGCTGTCTGTGTAAAAACAGCTCTATCAGAGAAACCACAGTCTGATCCAAAGCTCCAGGGCTGGATTTTTAAATAATATTTCCAAGCCAAAGGAAAAATATGAAATATGATATCAGTGCCTCATTGTTCTCACAACACTGAGTACAATGTTTTTGTCCCTTCGGCTCATTTCAAACAGCAGAGAAAAACCACTCTTTAGAACCGTATTACATAGTGACTGGATGGGTTTTACAACCAAATGGTTGATGAGCAAATGCAAATGGTGATTCCTTCTTCTTTTGTCATTTTAACTGCAATACAAACAAAAAACTGCTCCAAGCAAAATGCACTTACAGCATTTGTAAGGTCATTATTCTTGTTGCTCAAGAGGCACTGGTCTACAGGTGGCACACACACACACACACACACACTCTCGCTCTCTAAACAAATGTTTACTGTTTACTCTGGACCTCTTGTTGTTGTTGGAGCTGTGAATCTGACATCAGCAACAACGACCAGGTTCCGTCTCCAGCTAGTTACCAATTACACCAAAAGCTTATGGAGCATTTTTACTCACATGATTATTAAACAGAGGCCATCAAGATCATGCTTGATTATTTTTGATGTGGAAAATCGATTGTAAACCATGTTTTTATTGATACTATTAGACTTATATTCACTAGCCCATCTGAGGCAGGAGCTTGGAGGTTGTAACAGTATCTTTCAGTTCTACAGCCTGAAAATAAATGTAACTTTACCACTCAGAAAATAATTAACGGTTCATTGTTTCTCAAAAGTCATTTTTCAGTCTGCTGTTTCCCCTCTGTACATACATTTTGAAACAGCCACGATGAAGTGGAGACATGCATCATACTGCACAAGACAAATGGATAAATCCTTTTTTTAAAAAAAACACTAGCGCCCCCCAGTGGTCTCATTCATGTAGCTACGGAAAAACCCAGAATTATTTCCATCGTTAGTGATGAGAAAAGTTAAAGAGATCAGCACAAAAACATCACTGAAGTCAAATAAAACGATGATACATGAAATGATTGTGATGTGCAGATGCTGCTCCTTCGTGGTGGGTGGTGGCAGCAGCTGCAGTCAGCTTGGACTCACTGGAGTTAGACTGGAATGGTGCCGCAGAGTAACGGCAAAACATCACAACATCCACAAACTCCTCAGACCACTCCAGCACGAGTCATCAATAACTTGCCATTAGGCCTTTTTCACAGCAGACAATCTGACTCGTCACATTACTAAAGACACAGGTGTTATTGATAACATTAACCATGGCTGTGCTCCATTCAAGTCCTGAAACTGAAGCAGCTAAATGGAATCCAGCCATTAATCTTATTGTTTACACCTGTGACATGTGACTGTAGGTTTTATTATTACTCTTCGGACATTGGTTGGTTTCCGTCAAGAGTGGTGTCGTATGTTGTACAGTATGAACCAATAGTTATGGTGTTACTACTAATTTCATATCAAACCCCAAACTGGTTTTTCACAATGTACGGCCAAGTGCGTGCAGTTAACCAGTTAATTAGAATTCAAAATAACTGCTACAATAATTCAAAAGGTATTGGACAAACCCTCAAGGAAACTCTTACTAAAAACTGCTTTGGAGACAAATTAAATGTGCTCCATATGTTCCATCAGTGTTACATGCTTTGATTTTTGCACAGTTCCAACACCAACCATCTGTAATTTGCTTAAAATGTTATATTCATCTTATTGGATCCAACTGGCTACAACGAACTGTCTAATCACAGACTGTATAATACAACTGTCCTACAATATCTGCAATGTTCATTAAGGTTTGTGGTGCTGTTGAATTGTAATGCATTATATTATTTTGTCCTTCCCAATAAGGGTCGGCTAAATAACGCTACCTTACTACAGGTTAGCTGCACCACAAACTACATCCTACAAAATGATCATAGAGTTTACTGTAACAGTTTCAACAAAATCTGAACTTATACCGTTCACATAGAGAAGATTTAAAGCAGGACTCCTGCATTAGACTGCAATAGTTTAAGCTTTGTGTACTGAATAAATTGGCATCTACATGTATGTTTCAGCACACTGAGTATCAGTCATCCAAACACAACAGTCCCACACACCTAGTGAGAATGGATTGTGCAGGGTGAGTGATGCGAACATGCAGAGAGCGCCCTCTGCTGGGAACCTTTAGGACACCTCAACAGTCCAGTGCAGTGGCCATGGCAAAGACATTACCACCATCAAAATACAACCAAAAAAGTTGAGAAAATGGAGTTGAGTTTGAACCACCTCAGAACAGACACAGAAACACATCAATCCTTTCTGTTATTCACATTGTTAGTCAGTATTACTGTTCTGTCTTTTCAAAAGGTATGTTTTATTGGGATTAAATTATGATAAATATTCACAAAGCCATTGACGCACATGTTCTGACATCATTCTTAATCAATTTACTGTCAAGAAAATCTTTTTAATTTGGCTAAAAGGTCTCAAAAGAAACCCCGTGCTTGAGGAACAGTAATGTTGGCATGTTTCACAATATTTACATAGTTTGGAGCATTAACTCATTGGTGATTGAGTATCTACACACAAGGTGAAAGCTAGAAACTGTTTTATGTCAACCTTACTGCTACTGATGTCTTCTGAATTCTCTTTTCTCCATCAGTCACAGTAAAAGCAGAATAAACCACTAAAGTGTTTGAGTTCAGGTCAATGAGGCGCCTTGGTGCAGACCTCCCCGACTGCCTCCTGAAGCTTCTTTACGGACTCCGTCACCAGCCGGAAACTTTCATGGAAGCTGCCGTTACCTTCCTTCACCCAGGCCGCCTGGAGCTCTCTGACCCACATCAGGACCCCATCCAGCTGTTTCTGCACCTCCCTCTGCTCCTCAAGCTCAGCCAGCAGGGCCTGTCTGGCACAGACTTCCGCTTCGTAGGTTCTCTGGAGGTCAGCAAGGGATGACTCCATCCTCAGCACCTCCTGGATGGAGCAGGGACACAGACAGACCACAGACAGGTTAGTTTTCTACAGCAGCTTTAATCTGGAAGTGTTCACATCCATATTGGTGAACAGTGGGATGTGTAGCTCTGTCACTGCTGCAGAGCTCCTGTTTAACTCTCATGACAGTGGCTTCTCCTCCTCCACCCACCTGTAGGTCTTGGCGGTGGTTGTGGTGTGACTTGTCCTCGGGCAGCAGGACATTTGGCGGCACGGAGAAGCAGCGGTTGACCAGCAGCGCCTCCATCCGCTCCGACAGCTGCTTGAACCGCTCTTCGAGGAACTGCTGCAGCTTCCGGCTGCACTCCCGGGCCCGGGCCCGGAGCAGCTCCTCCGCCCCGTCAGACTCGCCTTTGCTTAGCTGCCTCACACACACCTTCTCCACGACGGGTAAAATGTCGTACAGACAGTCCTGGAAGGCGCTGTAGACCCGCAACATACAGGTCTGCGGGGTGAAGCCGAAAAACTGTGTCTCGTACAGTTTTAAAGTAGCGGGAGAGAGACAGCCCGCCTCTTCGCCGACTTCTCCTCGGGCCTCCATCTCCATTTCTTCTCCGGTTTCCCGCGCCATGTTGAATCGATGACGTCGATTGTTTTCTTCTTCTTGTGATATATTTTATGCGTTGACAAACAACGACATGGCTCATTACCGCCGCCAAGTGGTACACAGTGTGACTAGGACAGCTACCCCACTATATTACATTAATACAGTGGTTCCCAAACTGGGGCGGTGGCGTTATAACAGGGGGGGCTTGGAGGAGGAGGCTAATGAACTTCCCCACAAGTTTAATGATGACAACTTCCTCATGAGACTTGCATACCTCAGTGACATCTTTCAGAAACTCAATGAACTAAATCTGCAGATTCAGGGCACCAACATTTTCTGGGTGTCTTAAAAAAACTGCAATGAACACAAATGTGACTCTTGTATGTCAGAGGAAAATGGTTGGTGGGATAAAACCTGTGTATGATTTTGAGACAACATATTTACATGGTAGGCTGATTTTTAGTAACAAATTTGAGGTTTCCATGCAAAACAAATAACCAGAATACTATGTGGCAAGGTTGTGTCCCTCACCTTGTCCTAATAGCCTCCCCCTCCTTCCTGTTTGTGGCACACGGGAACAAAAACATTTATTCTTCCTGAAAATAAAAATCTATTATTACTCTAAAAGAAAAATAGTGCATTTGTTACAGGCTACTTTCAGCTATGTGAACAGGTATTTAGGCCCACTGCACCAACAATTCAATAACCTGCAGTGTCCATTTTTATTATAATGAACAAACATCTCACCCACTGCATTGCGTCACTCATTTATGTGTTTTTAGGAGTTTGGCAGGAATAAGCTGTATCAGGCTTTGGCTCCACAGACTTGTTATGGACATTTTAATGCTGGTTTCGGTCTTTCCACAGGGTCTGTTGACAACATGAAAGACAGAATATCACCAGAACCAGAATTGGTTTATTGCCAAGTCTTCTCACACAAGGAATTTGCTTTGATATTTTGGTGCATAACATTAGACATAGTAGGACAAAATAAGAAAGTAAGAAGAAAATCACCCACTGCAAGTCAAGAAATTATTATTTCTGTTTCCATTACTATTAAATAGAAGCATAGAATCATTTAGAATACAGCAAGTGTAGAATGAAAGTGCTGTGCAGTTTTTGCAGGAATATGTGAAATATGTTCATGTATGAAGCAAGAGTTCACGTATGAAGTATAAAAATATGTGCTATGTGCAGAGATAGTAGTCCAAAAGTAAATGTGCTGCATCAAGACAGATGTTTAGACTTTATTTTCACGCAACGTGTAGTGCCTACGGGGATGTACTTTATTTTTAACAGGTGTATTTGTTTTACAGGTTAAAACTGGGGTTATTTCCTATTTGTTTCATTCAGCATGTGTATTTTCTATGCAGTACCTGTCTGTTTAATCAGCACCTTTACGTTTCATGCAGCACCTGTATGTTTATGAAGTCCCTATATGTTTTGCGCAGCACATGTCATTTTCATGCATTACCTGTATATTTTCTCAGCACCTGTGTGTTTAATGCAATACTTGTATGTTTTATAGTCTCTGCATGTTTCATGCAGTACATATATGTTAATGCAGTCCTTGTACGATTCATACATCGCCTGTAGTACTTGTACGTGTCATGCAGTACATATAGGTTTGTGCGTTGACTTAAAAAGTGTAACAATAAAGTAAGTAAGTCATTAAAGTAATAGTAAATCAATGGAACTAACTAACTAACTAAACACCGTGACGTCATGTGTCGGACACGCCCCCTAGAGGGAACGAAAGGGACATGCGCGCGCCTTCTCTTCTTCCGCGGCTCGTGCCTCTCTCTGCTCTATGTTGATAGCGGCTTTTGCTTCCACACGTGTAACCTTTCCTATGTGAATCTCTCTCTCTGGGGCCCGTCTATAAGCTCATCCTGCTCTGTCACAATAGGTAAGTGGACCGTCAGCCGTGTGGCGTTCGCTCTTTTTACAACATGGCGGGGAGCAGAGGTTACGGCTGGAACTTCAGCCGGGTTCGCTCCTGTTAGCATGCTGATGTTAGCTAGCTGGTGCGTCTACTTTTTGTTGTGGTGTTGCTAACGTTAGCTAGCTAGCAACAGTAACTAGCCCGGCTGGTAAACGCAGTTTAACTGTGACCAAATGCACCGGGTTAATTGCGTATGTGCGTTTTTGTGAAGCTGAAATATTCCGTCTTCTCTCCAGGTGTAAAGCCATAGAAACCGACAACCATGGGGGCTTATCTGTCGCAACCGAACACGGCCAAGATCTCTTCTGATGGCGGCAACAGCAAGATGAGCTACGGGTTCTCAGCCATGCAGGGCTGGCGTGTCTCCATGGAGGTGAGGCGGAAAATGAAAGACAGCACGCTGTGTTTCTTTAACGCCACGAAGAGAAAATGTGCCTCAGGTGGTGACGGCGGAATAAAGAGGGACATGAGACTTTTCTCTGTATAGGTTTGTTTTCTGTGGAGCTGGTTGGCGTCCTTCCAGAGTACGTCACACTTTAAACTAGCTTTTCCCCCGAGGATCAGCTGCACTCATGGGTGAAATTCATCATTCATCCGCAGGGTGTTTTTAGCATGCGGAGTTACATTGTAATCGATCCCCCGCAACATTCAAGAGCATGTAATTGGTGTCTGCTGTTTGACTCTTGTGGAGAAAGTACTGTGGCTGACAGCATTTGCAGATCTCGTGTCTTTGTCTCGTTTGCTTCCGTATCGGCCAGCTAGCTGTTCTACACCAGCTCTCAACAGAACAATGGGTAGAATGGGTTACTTAATGCATACATGTGAGTAGTTTAGTCAGCCAAGAAATGGAAGGACTTGTGTGATCATAACTCAAGGCTCATCAGTATCTGGAGAATGGAAACTTTGGTCTCCACTTTTAATTTCTAATCCCACCAAACTGCCGTGTTGTCTGAATGGTAATGTGCATTTTTCTGTTGTCACAGGATGCTCACAATTGTATCCCAGAGTTTGATGAGGAGACAGCCATGTTTTCAGTTTATGATGGACATGGAGGTAACACACACTCACAACACATACAGTCTTCTACTTATATTGTTTTGTAGGATTGTGCTATTTAGATTATTTAAACACTAGCTGAATAGGATTTTGTGACTTAGCGAAATGTTAACCTCATTCTAACATTGACAATGCACAACAATTCCCTTCCCCAAAACAGTTTCACTCAAAGTGCACATTTGACATCACAAACAGCAGCCAGAGACACAACCACTCTTCCCCTTTTTGATCTTTGTTTTACACACCCCACTGAGAACTATGTGTACACATTAAGTACAGTTTATATGACCTGCCATTTCCGTTTAGGTGAAGAGGTGGCGCTGTACTGTTCAAAGTACCTTCCTGACATCATCAAGGAGCAGAAGACCTACAAAGACGGCAAGCTGCAAAAGGTAAAAGGCCACAGGAGCCACAGCATGACCTGTCTTCAACTAGTTTAACAGAGCAGAGAGCCTTATGAATAATGGTGCCCCCCTCAGCTGTGGTGTAGTTACAAATTGGTTTGAATTAGAGAATGTATTGTGAGAGTGTGGTCACCACTTATGTTCCACAGTACTGACTAACACCCTGTGATCAGATCTGCAACATGAATCGCATCAATCTTGAACCCAGTGTTGCGCCATGTCACTTGACTTCTGCTGAAGCACCTTTTTACATGTTGTTTCCAGGCTCTGGAGGATGCCTTCTTGGCCATCGACGGTAGAATAACCAGAGAGGACGTCATTAAGGAGCTGATCCAGATTGCAGGACGGCCCACTGAGGAGCCACCCACTGAAAAGGTGGCAGAGGAGGACGACTGTGAGTACACCCCAAACAGTATGAAAAAAAGAATGGAATAAAACCCAAAGCTATGAGAACACAACAAATACAAGGCATTCTAAAGTGCATGCTTGTGCTCTCCTATTAGATTAAAAACATGATGTCAAATCCTTATAATAATGACAGCTTCTGAATGAGTATGTTTCTTCCCTCATTTCAGTGGAGACAGAGGAGGCAGCTTTGCTCCATGAGGAAGCCACAATGACCATAGAGGAACTGCTGGTGCGCTATGGCCAGAACCGTAACGCTGTCAAGCATGCAGCTGCCATCAGGTAATCTGTCAGAGGACTTTTACTTTCCACTCAAAACTAATGTGAAATGGGGACATAAACTTCCTGGAAATGTTACTTAATGGAAAAAGATGCATCATCAGTGGTGATCTCCTGCAAGTCAACTCATACTGTTTTTAACAGTCCTCCCCCTCTGATTTCTCATCATAACTGTTAGCACATTGCTCTGCACATAAAATGAATGACTTTGATGTACAATGTAAAGCCTCAATCGCCTGTTTCAACAGAAATTTTATCATGTTAAGGAAGTAGATACAGCACTTACTATTTTTGATATTCCAAACTTTGGACAAAGGATGTTTGGACAAGTCTGTATGTTTGAGCATAGTGCAATTAGGATGTGCATACCTCAATAACAAGTCATCATATTCAGTCCACCCAAAATGTCTAACCAGGCTCTATTAACTCAGTGAGTCCAGGTTTCTGGACTGGTTTCTAGGTTTGAAATCCTCATCTGCTTGACTCCTTTTTATTTCCTTTTTGTTTTGTTCTTAGTGCGGCTGCTAAGAAGGCATCCTGCCCGCACCCAGAGGCCTCAGGTGACAAAGCTAAAGGTGAGGAAGGAAAGAAGGAGAGCCTAAATGGAGAGATGGAGGAGGAAAGCAATGGGAAGGTGAAGGAAGTTGAAGGAGCAGCATGTGGGTCTAAGCTGCGAGCCTGTCGGAGAACAGGAGGAGAAGGCAGTGGTGCAGGTACGGAGCTGGGATTCAGGAGAAGTATATTTCTTCTACAAAAACATGACCTTGCTTGACCACGTCTAGGTTAATGTTCTTAAACTAAAGTATTCAAATGAGTATCCTTTGATGTGAAAATAGGAAAAAATTGTCTAAGCAGACTAAATGTCTTTCAAATACAGAAAATTTGTCTTGAACATAAAAACCTTAAAGTGCACTGATCCCAACTGACATTGGGCGATAAGCAGGGTACACCCTGGACTGGTCGCCAGCCAATCACAGGGCCAACACAGAGACAGACAACCATTCAGGCTCACTCCTACAGGCAATTTAGAATCACCAATTAACGTCTTGCACGTCTTTGGACAGTGGGAAGAAGCTGGAGAAAACCCACACAAACACAGGGAGAGAATGCAGACTCCACACAGAAAGGTTTGAGGTTGAAACGGCAAACCTGCCGGTCAGCATACAAGTGTGTGCACATTTGCATATAGAATGGGGAAGTGAGATCCGATTGAGTGGTCACTCAAGATGCATGGGCAGACTCATTCTAATGCTCAGGTTAGAGCTGGAGTACTTAGAGCTGTCCAGTAATGATCGGACCACCCAGACAGCATGTTAAGGTCAGGTATGTCTCCGTGTTTTCACTCTGTTCCTCTTGTCCAACACCTCATGTCCCCTCGTTTCTTCTCTACAGCAGCTGCCTGTGGACAGTCAGGAAGCTCCAATGGAGAAGAAAAGGCCGGCAAAGCCGAAGGAGACGCTGGTCCCTCCTGCTCCTCTTTGTCCTCCAAGGCTGCAGGAGATTCTAAGTCCAGGTTCTTTGATGACAGCGAGGAGTCTGAGGAGGGAGAAGAGGAGGAGGGCAGTGATGAAGAGGTGAAAGCAGGAGACCAAAATAAACCATCCTAATTGGCTGTGAAAGCTCACTCACTCACAAACATTGGAACTTTTTTTTTTTTTAGGATGGTAGTGAAGAGGAAGAGGGTGACAGCAGTGAGTTGGATGAAGAGGAGGATACAGAGGAGGGTGAGGAAGACTCTGAGGATGAAGAGGAGGAGGAGATGTGTCTGCCTGGAATGGATGGCAAGGAGGAGGTGTGTACAAAGGGGATGTCAGTTTGAAACGTATTTAATGCAACAAGTCAACAGTGCCAGGAATCCATACATGCAGTACAGATGGTCTTAATCACATTGGGATCCTTCTCTCTCACACACCGGAGAGACTCCATCTCACACACCGGTTACCCACCAGGTAACACACAGGTACCGTCAGGCTGTGGGAGTACCAACCATTGGTGAAAAAGTATCCCACTTTGAAAATACTGAATAAAAGTTCTGCACTCAAAACCATACTATGGTACAAGTATGTAGGAATTACACCAAAATGTGCTTAAAGTACTCATGTAGCATAAAATGTTCCCTGACATCATCATGTCGTAACAGTGGAGCAGAAGTTCATAGTTACATAATATGGAAGTACTTAAGTAAAGTACACATACTTGAATGAATGTACTTTGTTTACATTCCAGCAGTGATGCTAACCTGGCTTACTGTCTAGTTCCATGTAACTATATTAATGTAATTATTTTAATAATTATTTAGTGTTTTGTTCACTTTTTTTAAGGTTAAAAAATCTCTATCAAGATATGTCATATATTGCAGCACAGCCTAAAATATGTAGGTATTATTTATAAGCCATATTTCCCAGTTCCCAGTAAATTGCATCTTCATAAACTCTGCATAACTTCAACATTTTTTTGTTGAGCTCCTACATTTTTTCATTTAGGAGCACATGTACACATGTTCTACTTGTATTTGGGGAAAACAGTTAGTTCAGAGCCCTGTGTTTGTGTGAGCATGATGATTTCAGTTCTCTCTGCTTCTTAAAGTCGAATGGCTGGTTGGAGGTAAGTTTAACTACTGATAGAAAGTACAACAATAAAGTAACTGTTTAATAGAAGAATAATGTAATCATGAGTGGGAATGATGTTAATTTGCTGGTGAATCAAATTCTCTCAAAGTTGTCAATTTGTCAGTCTTGGCTGATCACACTGCGTTACCTAAATATTTGAAGCTCTTTCCACCGATGACATATGCCACTTTTTGAAGAGACATCTTGTTTTAGATTGTCTGTGTTTAAAGTTGGAATTAGCCGTATTGGGAGCATTGTATGCCACATTTTGCAGCCATGAAGCCTGCAGTATGTTGGGTGGTCAAATTTAAGGATTTTCAATGACTTTGTAAGTGGAAGAAGCTTTGGTCACTATTCTTTTCTCTGCAGAATTGGATTTGTTTATGTCAGACATGGGGTGAAATAACCTGGGAGATTCACAAAGCTTTCAGTCATTGTTAAGCTTCTATGGAAAGATGGGTTGGTGTTGTAAGGTTGGTGGAAACATAATGGAGGTTTTAACAGTGTGCCACATCTCCCCTGCTCATGGATTTGCAGCCTGGCTCAGACAGCGGCACCACAGCTGTCGTGGCTCTGATCCGAGGAAAACAGCTGATCGTGGCCAACGCTGGAGACTCCCGCTGCGTGGTGTCTGAGCGCGGTAGGTCCAAAACTCTTCCCACAGTTAACTGATGCCTGATAGTTGTGTTACTGGGCAACAGTCAGTCAAGGTGTTTGGATGGTTGCCACTTCCAATGTGCATTTGTAGATCTTTTATTGAATAGCTTTTTTCGCTGTAGGCAAAGCCATCGACATGTCGTACGACCACAAGCCAGAAGACGAGGTGGAACTAGCTCGCATCAAAAACGCTGGAGGCAAAGTGACCATGGATGGACGAGTGAACGGCGGACTGAACCTCTCCAGAGCTATAGGTACGGCTGGCGTTGTGTGTGACTTTTAGATTAGTCCAGTAGAATTAAATTCAGTTATGGCTGTTAGTCAGTCATGTTTGCACGCTCCTCCTCTCAGAAGTATTCTCTCTTAAGCTTGTTAACGTGGACTGTGACTCTCAGGTGACCACTTCTATAAGAGGAACAAGACTCTGCCTCCAGAGGAGCAGATGATTTCTGCAAAGCCGGATGTCAAAGTTCTGACACTCAACGAGGACCACGACTTCATGGTCATTGCCTGCGACGGCATCTGGTGAGTTTGGGTGGCCACTGGTGGGGATGCATAGTGCTGACTTTTTCAGTCCAGATACTGTAACCTGGATGTTTGGTATCGGCTGATACGGAGCACTGATACCAGTGGTATACCATAATACCACTGTTTGATTGATAAGCTGTATGCCTCACTGTGTGGAAGAGACTGGGACCGTTGTTTTGTCCCTAAGGCAACATCAGGCTTGACTAAAACATTCCTTTCCTAACTTTGTATAAAATGTAAGAAATAAATGCACAGACATAAATTTGATGAATTTATTTATTATTGAAATAAAAAATGTGCACCAACAACTACAGTTCAAACTTTTTAACTGCAGCATCAAATCTGTCAGGAACTTAAATTCAATACAACTGCATTAAATCTAAAAAGTAAGGCACATGATAAATTAAATCACAATTCACACAAGTAGTATTAAAATGTAACTAACATTGTTTAGGTGAGTTCTTGTGCTGCTTTTGTGTGTTCTTTTGTTTAAGCCATGTGTTTTTGTAACTGTGGATCCCATCTGGTTCTGTTCACAGGTGCTTAGATTCATTGGTGGCCATATATTTGGTAGTAGGATTGCAACAAAGGATTATTTTCTGAATCTATTAGTTGTTCTATAAAATTCCAGAAAATAATGAAAAGTGACAATTAGGGTCTTCAAATGTCTTGTTTTGTCCACAACCCAAAGACATTCAGTTGTTTGTCATAGAGGAGTAAAGAAATCAGAAAAGACATCATTTAAGCTTTTTTTTTGTTTTTTTACTCAGACCAATTAATCAATTATAAAAATAGTTTGATTAGTTTAATAGCTGACAGCAATTCAATTAATTGTTACTGATCTTGCTGCTAGTTGCAAATAGAGGACCTTCTGTCTGGCGGCCAAGTGTAGCCGAGGAGGTTCTGACTGCTGGCGGGCCGTCCAGCCCTCTATGCTAACTAGCCAACACAAAGGCCTAGTTTGACAAGCTCCTAACTAAACAGGCAAGATTTGTGTCAGAACAAGCCACTAAATCAGGAAAAGGATCACGTTCAGGCATGATTGTTTAAAGTACAGTAAACTAATCCAGAGGAGTATGGAGGTGTTGGCGTTCAGAGGTCTGTGCATCTACTGGTGCGCTGCTGACACGTTATAAAGAATGTGCATTAAGATGTAATGTGATTAGTTATTCATTAGGATTCATGACTCCTTCAGGGACAAAACCCACACTCATACTGCGTACTGGGACGAGTGCATCTGTAGATTTAAAAATGAAAGAATTTGTTTGAAAGTGGTCATTTCCTTTTGATTCGTCATCCACCTGTTGATAAGCCCTGTTTCCAAATGCAATATGTGCAGGAACGTGTTAAGCAGTCAGGAGGTGGTGGACTTCATCACTGAGAGGATCAAACCAGATGAGAGTGGCCAAGTCAGACCCCTCTCATCCATCGTGGAAGAGGTGAGAGAGCTCCCATTACACACTGACCACTTGTACATGAATCTGTAACCAAATGGACAGTTTGAATGGACTCTTAGATTGGATTTTTATATCTAGTTTATAGCATTTGATTTCCAAACATTGTGAAAAAACTGAGAATTTGTTCATGCACCTTTAATTTCAAACCCCATATGCCCTCCTGACAGCTGTTAGACCACTGTTTGGCCCCTGACACATCTGGAGATGGGACAGGATGTGACAACATGACCTGTGTAATCATCACCCTTCGGCCACACCCGTCCCCTGCTAACTCAGGCGACACAAAGAAGAGGAAGCTCCAGGAGGAGGCAGAAGGGACCAAGCCGGAGGAGAACGGAAACGACAGCAAAAAGGCTAAAAGTGACTAAGGGCAAAGAGAAACTGTCCCAGAGTGAGCAGCAGGTCCCAGGCTACCCAACACACCAGAGACTCATTCTGTTCAAACTTAAATCCTGACCTCACAAACATCACTTCACCCTAAAGCAGAAATTACAAATGCTATATGTACGCTCAAAGATCGGTTGGGCTGAGATCATCAGTGTAGTTTTTGTCCTCTGTTTAAGGTGGATTCTCACCGTAACACCCCTTCCAGTTGTTTGCTTTGTTCACTCTCGCTGGAAAGAAGCTGGACACGCTTTTACTTCTTAAATTCAGAAGAGGCAGATTCGCCATCACTGGCATGCCTGAATAGCACATCATTTTCCATGAATTTGTAACTAGAAGGAAGATGCAGGACGAACCCATCTACAGGGATTAGTGTGTATTTCTAAACATGTCGAAGATTTCTCACCGTCTCTGCAGACGCGCTGCGCTCTGTTATTGTTAAACTCTTTTCCCACACAGTTTGTTTAAGTGGAGGTTTGAGGAGAACTCTTGTAGTGACCGCGGCTGATTGCTGTTCACTCTGGGTTTGCAGTATAAAGTGTGCACGTTACTTTTCCATTATGAAATCGCACAACACCTTCTGTGTGTTGTGCCTCAATTAGCCGTCATTGTACCACAAGTAAGTGCCATACAAATCATGAATTCCTTTCAGAAGCACCATTATACTTCCTCAAATTAAACAAACCTGCAGAAGGGACCCAAAATGGCGCTAAATAGACTGGCTTTAGGTAAATGGTACAAAAACGGAACAAATGAGAGGGTATAGGTGTCCTTAAAAGCCCAAAGTGATAATTGACGATGCGGTGAGACTGAGCGTGCAGGTCGAGTGTTACACTGAATGTGTTGGTATGTTGTTTCAGGTTCCTCTCTGAAACCCCCCCCCCCCCCCCCCAAGTTTTTTCAGTTTGTTCAAGTCAGAGTTAGGCTCCAGCAAGACAACTGAAGGATTTTGGGAACTGGTCCAGCTGCTCTCATTTCCCCTGATATTTTTTATTTTTCCCATTTGCACTCATTCAGAAGTGAGAATACATTTTTTCAGTCTTGACGGTCACATGGCAAAAGCCCAATCGTCCGCAGTACATCACCATCATCTTGCCTTTTTTTCATTCCTGCTTTGTATCTTGATCAAAATGTAAATTTCCAGATGGGAGAAGAGATGCCAGGCTTTTGGAAGCTAGCGTACGTTTCATCTGTGCGATCTGATAGCAGGGAAACGGATACAAACATTAAGGGCGACGAGCCTTTTCTGTCCATCTGTCCATGCAGAGAGAGGTGGTGACTGAAGCCCTGGACCGGCTCGTCTCCAGGCCTTCAGCCCATTCCCATTCGTCTGTCCCCTGTTTCCATTGTAACACCTTTTTTTTTAAGATCACCTCTAGAACATGTGTTTTAAGTAAAAAGTATTTCCACTCAAATGTTAATTTCATTTGAGACCATTTGATTTTTCTGGCGGTTTTTAACTCTGAAAACGCCCCAACGCTGGACCGGAGACGATGCACAAGGTTATCTTTTTTTGAGTGGAAATACAATTCGAAGTTCAGAGCACCAAGACAGTGTAGCTGTTTAGAAGATCTTTTTTCTTTATTTGCAGAAGCCTCATTTCAACCATATTGTGTGACTGTTTGTTTCTAGTGTACTATCTCGTCACCATCCCCTTTTTTCTGTACATAGTTTTTTCAATACTTGTAATTGAAGAAAAAGAAAATGCTTTTTCTTTGTAATTGTGAGTCAATGTGACATTTTTGGTGCATACTCTTTTGACACCAGTATGTAAGTACATACAAATACATTTTTTTAAATAATGAGACAACTGTATGCCTGTTTCTTTAATAATGACTAGTTGATGCATCAACTTTTAAATCTGAGGTGCCTGAATAGAGAAACACAACATCAGGCATGATTAGCACTACTGACAATATCGGTGTTAGTATCCTGTACATAAACAGAGCTATTTGGTATCATTTGGGATTCATCAGTATTTTGGTTGTTACTGAACGTCTGTGTGGACGCTTAACTAGTTTAAGTGTTAAGTTGAATGAAATGGATGGATGTCTGCAAAACTCAAAGAAATGAATATATTTTTCAATGGCTCTCTACGTAATGTGGAATGAGTTGTCACATCTCAAAGCCACAAAATGCAGCAATTCAAACCGTTTTGGAGTTCTTCCCCTCTTGCAGCAGAGACTAATGACTCATCTGTCTGTCCAGTACAACAAATCTCCCAAACTGCTATTTTTTTAACCAAAAGAAGCTGAAATGTTCATGTCGACATCAAAATCAAAATATATGCTGGGGCTGATGGGAATGTATTTGGTCATAAATCAACAGATAAAATACAGATTTTGAACCAATGGTGTTACATTTCATTCTTAGATGTCGGTTTATGTGTGAACTAAATATCATGACAATTTGTCCCATATTTCTCAAAATATTTCACTCAAAAGCTTTGACTATTGTGTGTAGCAGTGCCGCCTACAGAGCAGCATAGAGAAACTGTTCAGATGGTACAGACGGTCCTGCAGGTGGCAGTAAAGACATTTGAGCCAGTTCCACTGATCGTTGCATGTTTCATGATCCCTAAAGCAGGAAGAGGTAACCATGTGCCACAAAGGGCAAAGAGTGTGGAGGGTTTCAGCCCAAGCAGAGAGTAAAGCTGCTGATTACACTGAATCACTCTTGAATCAGTGAGGACTCCCTGAACAGTAACCTCACTTCAATCAAATAAAAACCCAAAGACTGTTTGCCCTCCACGGCGCCTGATCACAGTCCTCCTCATGAAGGCGCAGTGGGTATGTTAAACTTTGAATCTCCATAGAAACAGCAAGGCAAAAGAGGACAGACTTTGGTTCCCATCAGCCTCGGGGCCTCTCTGTCCTGCCCTGCCATTGGCTGCTGCTCCACAGTCCTGGTGCTCTGCTCCCAAAGGATCACTGTTACTGCAGGAACAATAGAAAGCAAGAGAGGAAACACACCCTGTCCTTGGAATCTAAAAATGTCATCACACACATTTTATCCTCGTCTTTAACAGGAAGGATGTTTTTTTGTTCTTGTCCGTAGATTAGCTGCTTCACTGGTGTGTGTGTGTGTGTTGCTATAGAGCGTGTGTCCAAAGTTTGTTAGTCTGTGTGTGGGAATGGGACACTTTTGTCCTTGGACGTACAATGAATATGATTAAAAATAGACTAGACTACTATCCCAAAAGCAAGAAGGAGTCATGCTGCAGCTCTTCAAGAGTCAATGCGTACACGACTCACCGCTGCTCGAACGGTTTTCTTGGAAGGCATGTTGGCTACACTAAGGCCACTATAGGTAGCTGTTCCAGGCTGATTTTTCATCGCAGTAAATGTAAATATGTTTCTAAAAGGCTACTACTGTGGAGCTCAATGGCAGCCTTGTCCAGCTGTGTGTGTTGGGGGAGTTGCTTCTGTCTCCAGACTCTTAAACTTGACTGATGGCTGTGGAAGAGAACCACAGGAGTCCAACTAAACCTGCAATTGTACATAAAAAAACTGTGTGTGTGTGTGTGTGTGTGTGTGTGTGTGTGTCGTCTCGTCTCGCCAACAGGTCTTATATAGAAAGCTGGACCACAATAGCAGGTTGTAGTCAGACATTGAAAGTATTCATCAAGATCTTGCCTCTAAAACTGCATTGGCCTTGTTGCCCTCACATTGCATAAAGTGTAGCAATGTTGCAACACATACACCTACACACACATACACACACACATTCCAGCAGTCACTGTGAAAATATTTATTTAATATTTTTCAGTCTAGTCTGCATTATTCTTACCAATGTAGTTTTTTTCAGGAGCTAGAAAAAGTTATGCTATATGATGATTATACAGTAGTGTAAAGTACATTTACTCAAGTACTGTACTTGAGTTCAGTTTTGAGGTACTTGTGCTTTAGTCTTTTCTTTTCAAGCCACGTTTAACATCCACCCCACTACATTTCATTGAGATTTATGTTTGCTCTTTACTGAGCTACATTTATTTGGGAGCTTTAGTTGCTTCACAAATGAAGACAATGTTTTGTTATAAATAAAGTATAATACTAGCCAGCAACTGTAGGTCAGACAAAACTTTTTTTAAAAAGTATAGTGAAGATGTTGCTTTGGGATCTGAGGAGTTGTTCAGAATTCTTCAGAATAGGAATAGAAACAGAAATCCTGCTTTTGCCCTAATGTATGAGTAATAATAATCTATATAAAATATATGATAGTACAACAGTTACAGGGAACATTTTTCTACAGTTTTTCACTTTTCCAGATTAGACTTACTTTTACTCAAGTAATACATTTAATAAAGGACTTTTACTTGTATTTACTAGTATTTCTACGGTGGATCAAAGTAAAGCTAAAATAGCATGATCTTATATGAGGTTTAATTATTGTAACAGTTTGCATTGTCCCTACAATGGATGCTGTAAAAGAGGAAATATTTGATGATTTATATTTTCATGTTATGTCGTGTTATTTTCTTTACCCTCGAATGAACTTCATACATAATCACACACGTGTGTGCTTCTACCACACTTCACTACTTCCCAAACTCAGCACTAATCAGTATTAATACATAAACACTCATAGCTCTTATAACAATGTTTCCAGCTGCAGCAGACAGCTGTTTCCAGTGAAAAAGCTATAGAAACCCACTGTACCTTAGCACCAAGAAATAAAAAGACACCGTCAGCGACTGAATAATGAATCCTCCATCCAAAAACAGAGCAAGGAGAGAATACATTTCATCAGCTGGACACAAACACGACTTCAAATGATGGCTAGTGTTGCTACATGTTGCTGAATGTGTAAATAAGCCTGATACAGCTAGCATGTTAGCTGTATCAGGCTTATAAGGTGGTGTAATGTGTTTAGAGACTGTTGTGTTGTCCCCAAGTGGAAAAAGACTGTGATGGTTAACCACCACAGCTACATTTCTAAAGACTCACCTTTCAACCTAATCTGAGGCCTCAGTTTAAAGCTCTAAAATTCAAACTGGTCCTCACAACACACACACACACACACACACACACAATTACACAATTGATATAGTAAGATGTCACAGTCAGCTGTTCCATTGCTTTCAGGATGTACCAACATGTCAGTTCCAGACACATCCTCTGTGTGTGTGTGTGTGTGTGTGTGTGTGTGAGTGTGTGTGTGTGTGCGTGTGTGTGATTCATCAGCATCAAGTGAAGCATGTTGAATAAACTGCTGATAGCCGTAGAAAAACAGGAAAACTCCCCATATCCTTTCTTCTTTTCCTATCTTCCCTTTCACCCCTCATGCCCCTCTTCCCAGTTTTCTTCTCCACCCACTGTCACTTCCTGTCACCTCTTCGCTCCACTTCCCCTCTCTTTCTTTCCTCCATTCTTACTTCTGAAATGTTCTTTATTTTTCTTTCTGCATCCTTGTCAAGAAGATGTATTAACCAGGGTGGAGCTGGTTAACACACCAGTTAATAGTGTGCATCAGATGTAACATTCAGACTACAGACAATACTTCAGTCATGGACTTTTTTCAAACATAAAAAGCACAAGAGCTTCAGACTGCAACAAACAATCAAAAGAGGGGCCAACTCTTCACTGATGGAAAGTACTCCACCACATTCATTTGATAGCTGTAGTTACTTGTTACTCTGAAGGTTTAGTGTGATAATACAAAAGATAATCAACAGATAAGTTATGATGTATTATTGTGATAAAGATAAGGCTTTATTGATGCCTTCATGAAATTCACAAGTTATCCAGCAACATATAAAGTACAAAAAATGAGCCCCAAGTTCACCAGCTGCAACATTAAAGTACTTTGTAAGTATTTCTACATCATGGTATTGCTACTTTTACTTAAGTAAAAGATCTGATTACTTTTTCCACTGCAAATAGCAAACACAATGACAGCATCAGCAATAGCTATAAATATCCTTACAACAAGATCAATGATGTGTCACATAAACTGTATATGCAAGTACACAAGTGTACATACTAAGTGAGTACGAAGTCTGTGGGTGCAAATATGTGCCAAATACAAACAGTAAGCCAGTGACGTCAGGGTTCATCAGGACAGCACATTCCAAGACCTGAAACACAGATGCAGTTGATCATTCACAAACACACCTGCACACACACACACACACACACACACACACACACACACACACACACACAAGCAACTGATTCCCCCATATCAGGACATCAGTACACAGTGGGCACACACATCACACAAGCATGCATGCTGGAACTGATTCCCACATATCAGGACATCACACACACACGCACACACACACACAGACAGACACACAGGGTGCGGTCAGAGATAAGATAGAAGTGGAAACAAGCAGCTGTCTGATCAGCGGACATACTGCTGCTCTGACATCACCTTACATTTATTTACTCTCTCGTTCCTTCATTCTCTCTCTGCCACATATTCACCTCCTTTCTGCTATTCACCATATTTGCCCTTTTCCCCACACAAACGTTTTGATTTCCTTTTTCTAGTTCAAACACCTGTTCTTGTTTTAACAGTACAGCATACAGTGATCCCTCCTCTCCCTCCTCCTGGTATGTCGAGCTGCAGTGCTGAGACGTTCTGTTTAAAGGCTAAATGTGCCTCCTCCATGCTGGAAGAAACAAATGTTCACTTCTTTCTATCTCTTTATGGTATTTTCAGACTTTCTTATTATTTTGACACATAATCCTGCCGTGGCTTTTGTCTTTTTTGTCATTTCGGGCTGCAGCCCCTAAAAATAAACTTTCTCTTCATAACGTTAGCGGTAGTTTAACCTATAATGACGACTGGAGGAGAACGCTACTTTAAAGATAAATGCGGTAAATATCCTAAATGTACACGTTCAGGAGTTAACACATCAGTATGTTTAATATAACACATCAGTGTGCATGCTACTGGGCTGGTTGAAGCTTTAAGTATAACACGACCTAATCTGAACTCTGTGTGAGCGTCCACACTGAGGACATTTAGTGTCCAATGCAGAGAGAGAGAGAGAGAGAGAGAGAGAGCCCTTCCTGCTACAGTTAAAGGTCATACGTTCAACAAGAGCTTTGGCCAAAGTGGAACATGTTCTCAATACTGATAAGACACTGAAACAAGAATAAGCCTTATAACACTAACTGTGATTACCAAGAGAAACTTTTTGTACATTCTTCAATGATCTTGTGATTGAAGAAATCTCCCCACAGCTGAATCATCTTGTGATCTGGCTGAAAACCACCGTGCCAGAAGCTCTGTGGTCTATATGCTGCACAGCTCTGGATCATATGAACAGACGGCTAACATCTCATGACTGATCCCACTGCTGATGGTTATTTAGGCTAACCGAGAAAAGTTTGACAATTGTGAAGGTTTTACATTCCATAAAGAAAAGGTTTGTACAACAGCGACAACTAATCAAAGACAATTCAGAGGCTTTACTTTCTCTTTATACTGTTGACAGATCAGTCCACAGCCTTACTGGCACACCCTGGCTCAGGGGATGCGACAAGTGGGGAGTCCACACAAGAGGTTTTAGGTAATTTATTAAAATGAGGTAAACAAAACCAGCTGACAATGATGCAGGGTGGACGCCAGCTGGAGGAAGGGAGAGCGCGAGTGATCGCACAGACCTCAAACCCACTAATGTCAACGTGCTGGTGGTGGCAGAGGTAAAATCAGGAGATCGCCATACAAGTCATATGGATCTCATCATCTGGAGACCATGAATATCATGTTGATTCATCCAATCAATTCCCCCCCCCCCCCCCCTCTGCTCCTCATGAGCAGCCTCCCATGACTTAGAGCCTTTCTGATAAACTGGACTCCCTGAAGTTACTGCTTCATCCCACCCACAACCTCCCCCCACATCCCTCCTCTGATTTGGCTTAAACAAACAGTAACACACACACTCATACATCATCCTTCTTTCCACTTTAGCTGCATATCTCTCTCTCTCTCTCTCTCTCTCTCTCTCTCTTCCTCTCCCTCCCTCCCTTCCCTCTCTCTCTCTCTCTATTATATGCCAGTTCACTTATTCTGGCCACAAGCCTGGTCACTGGGAGTTGTGAGTGTGTTTGTGTGTGTGTGCCAGCTGGTTACATCTGGTTTAAGAGCCACAGAGGGAGGCTGCTTTCTCCCACCTCTTAGTATCAGTTACTAATCCCTGTTTCCCAGAAGTGTGCATTTTGTGTGTGTGTGTGTGTGTGTGTGTGTACGAACATTCAAACTAATAATTACTACATAAGATAACAAACATAATGAAATGATAGTTTTTATGATTTTAAGATGATGAAAATCTTGACAAATGTGTTGCAACAGCTGCTCCATCCTCCTCTTTCCTCTAATGCTTTATCTGATTAATCTCTGTGTGATACATACTTACCTCTCCTCCTTATTCCAGACCTGCCAGCTTCTAACTTTCCCACCTCAGCTCATCACCTGACTCAGTCATCTGCTTCCCAAGCTGCTCCTTATTCATACTCAGCCTCAGTGTATATTGTCTGCTGCCTATAATAGATCTATATTCCCTGAATGGGCTGGTTTCTACTCTCCTGAGAGGGCTTTTCAGTACCATAACTGTGATCCAGTGTTTCAGGAAATACGATAATTTAATTAACATCAAACTCTGCAAGATTAGATAAGCCTCTATTGATCCCCGCATGGGAAATTCTGGCGTTCCAGCAGCACAAAGACATAATTAAGTACAGATAGGTAGAAAAAAAGCCAGTGTGAAGTGAAGTGCAGTGGCATAGTGATGTCATATAGTTAGAATAAGTATTTTTAAAGAAAGTATTTTTAAGAGTTACATGATAATATGATTACAGAAATATGATATAGTACATATGTAATAAAACACTAGACCACACTAATAATATATAGAATAATATATTGCCATATAATATGGTATAGATATGAAATATAAGGTGAAACATAGTAATATCCTATAGTTTAACATAATATATAGTACAATCTCTGTTCAGCCAGTCATTCAGCACTGCTGTGAACATTTACACGTGCATGTGCCACTTCACTACGACTGGCCCTCACTTATACAGCCAGCCTACTGGATTAAACTCACATACTTTGTCGCCCTTTACTCACCTCAGCTATTAAAACCGGCGGGTCGATGGGCCTGTGGATGTTATGACGCGCCATGGTAGGAAAAGCAAAGGGGTAGTTAATGACTTAAATGATGGCTGTGTTTCATGCGGGTGAACCAGTCCCTGCTTCCTGCTAGTGCATACACAGTCTCAGTGTCACGGCTCACTGGGACACACTCTGACCGGAGCAGTGCTTAATGTTATTAGTCACACCTGTGTTTTTTCTGCTACGTCTGCCATGAAAACGGTGTGTGAGTGGAGCCTGGGGCCAGTTTCACAAACAGAGCTTTGACTATGGCTGAGATCATAGTAGTAGTCAGACTTCGGACATCAAAAGTCACCTGTTACACAAAGCTGACTAGTCTTATCCGGATGTGTAGCAGAGCTGCTGTGGTTTCTGAATGTGGTACAGCTCAGTACGTCTGTTAATCTGTCAGTCGGGCTCTGGACAGACTGACCACTGTCACTGTGCTTTTTCTCTTCTTATTGTTCACTCCACCTCAAACTACAAATTATACGTATCATATATAATGCTTGATTTAGAGTTATTTAGGAGCTACTAACCAACAACTGATTAATCATCACGTTGTTTCTGAGTCACTCCTAAGCAGCGACTCATATTTTTGTGTTCAGTGTTACCACCTTCTAACTTCTGCTGATTGGATTGGAGGGATTGTATCATAACAGATTATTTTAACAGAAGACATTTAGAAATGTCACAGTAGTAAAAGCACAAGTGTAAATAATGAAACGAATGATGGCTGAATTCCATTTAGCTGCTCCTGTTTTAGGTGCATATCGGGCTCACAGGAACACGTGACTAGAACAGAGCCATTGTTAATGTTATTAGTAACACCTGTGGAAAAAGGAGGATCACCTACAACATGATTCCTAATGATGTGCCTATGAGCTCGGTGCTAATTTAGGAATCTCTGTTGCCTGGACTAGTGAACTAGTGAACTAGTGACTATGTGGCCTGTGGTACTGCTCTCAATGAGACACAATTTCTGTGCCGCCTGAAGGGAACACTGGTCCTGAAATTGTGACTAGATGAGCAGAGTTTTGCCTCCACACACCAGCAAACAGATTCACATACAGTCAACTCTTGCTCTCATACACACACACTTTTTCTGTATTTTCCTGTCAAACACTTTCACTGCTCATCGCACCCCCACCCCCTTTTCATGTAGTCCATCGCTGCAAGTTGTTTACTTGAATAATCTAGTGGCCAGATGTGTGTATGCGTGTGTGTGTGTGTGTGTGTGTGCTTTATTTGCAATTGCATATATGTGTTTACATGTGCGTTCAAAGTTCACAGAGTGTCATGTGGCATTTCTACAGTTGAGAAACAGTGTTACACATACAGTTTCCTCCCCCCACTGCTCCCTCCCCACATACATCTCTCCTGCAGACTGCTAACAACAGCTGACCACTATGTTTACATAAGCACATTACAGCAGATAACACCAAACACATCACAGCCACGGTCAAGATACACTCGTCCCTGCATATATGAACAAACATGATTCGTCAGATGCCTCTGTTGAACATGCGCCACTCAGAGTGAGGTACAGTATTTACAACATTTCTCAGATGATATCGACTCTTCCCGGCTGTTATATTTAGATTTCTTAGAATATCGCCACATGGAAAATATCTCAAAGAATGCTGGTAGTCACAACCTGAAAGAAAGTACATATTTCTATTCCTCAGAATCAGCTAAAAAAAAAGGAAATGTGCATGATAATACGTATTCTGGTTTTGCTTGACTAAGTTGATAGACCTGCAGTCCCTCACAGGTGTTTTCACTTATTCTGATGCTGATTAGACATCTGCACTGGTTAAAGGTGGGCAGAGCCATGAGGGGAGTTATGAGACATCACTGGACTTCATGTGCCAAATAGGAATGATAAAGCTGTAATTTGTCCTGAGTAATTTGAGCCAACAGGAGGTGATATCTGTGTGGGTACACTACATGTGCAGGGCCTTTAAGAATGACTTAATAAGCCATGCAGTTTATTCTGTACAGACTGTAAAGGCCCATGAGGCAAACGTCTAATGTGTGACTTTATGCTATGTAAATTAAAAAAATAAAAAAATGACAGTAATTGAAATAACAAGCCTTTTCCTCTCTTGAATGTTAACATTAAACTGAGGTGGTCTGATGAAGGCAGAGCAGATAATGATGAGTTACTGAGAACAGACAGGGGCATATTATTGGTTCTAATTATTATTAACGATTCATTAAGTGATGATCAGTTCGTAAGTATCTGTGAGCTGGAATAACAACCGCTTTCTTCCTAAGTCATTGCTGGTTAACTCTGAGGACCACTGGTGCAGGTGACTGACCACTAACACGTTGATTATTAATTACTTCACCCCCATGTTAAGTGATACATCATACCAAGTGACCCCTCATTACTTAAAACTCATGATTATCCGACTATTACTTATCCTTCTTGTGCATATTTCACTTTTCACTGATGTTAAAAGATTGAAGATCTGTGGATTATAACTCCACAACATTCAGTGATATATGATTACATGAAATCAGCTTCTTAGTTGGATTAATGTCGCAGGATGTGGTTCAAATGTCACAATCCTCTGAGAACTTCTATTCCACTCTCTCTCTATTCCCATTTTCTATAAGATCATTTCTTTGTTAGTGTTTTTCTCTCTCCTTCCCCCCATCTGTTGCCTCTTCTACTGTTCTTGTCTTCATTTTTCATAACAGCTGTCACTTTTCTGAACACACACACACACACACACACACACACACACACACACACACACACAAAGAGCAGCTGTCTACACACACATTGATTGGGTTTATAGCTTGTTAGGAAAGTGGAGATTGTATTTCAGCTCTGCTTGTTAAGAGTCAGCACTGATGTCACTCTGGCCCCTCTTTATGTTATGTAACACACACACACGCACACACACGCGCACACACACGCACACACACACACACACACACACACACACACCACTGAGACAGAGAGAGACAGGCTATAAAATCGTAGTGTGCTGGAATAGAGCCTCAGACCATTGCCTTGAGTAATGGCAGCTTTCTCTTTGTGTGTATGTGTGCACACGTGACTGTAACATTTCACAATAAGACGCTAAAGATAGACATACTGTATCTATTCCAAAGTTACTTCCCTCTGTATGTGTCTATTTCATTCATTTGTTCCTCTGCCATAACAATAATAAAAAACCCTGTCCAACTGAAAAGAGGTGTTTAATTGTTTTATTTTTACACATTTTTAGATGAAGCAGTGGTTTTAAACTGTTTTGGTGTCACAATTATATTTCTGGAAATGACTCAAAGCGACTGGCAGACACACAAACACAGGATGTGGCCACATATATCACTCTAAACAAGTACAAAACCTATCAAACACACATATCTGGAAGCCATTTTGAGCAAATACTGCAAATATGTTAGAGACTGATTTGATATAATGATCATTGTGTCAACATCTACAACATGTTCGTTACTTAGTTTGTTATTACATGGTTCATTAATAGGCCGGATAAGATTAACAACCCACTTGGGTTGACGTTTTGGTACATTTTGATTAACATTTAGTTATTTTCATAAGCATCAAATCAAAAGTGACGACCTGCTGACTGCAGATCAAGACAGTAAAAAACGTTGTTTACTGTCTGATGTTGTTTCCTCAGCAGATTTCATTTCATGATTATTTTAGAAAATCTGCTATAATTTGTATTCAGCTCAGTCATAGAGGAGAAAAGCAGCGGAATGATATCAGTAAATGGGACGTGGTAGCGCTTAAGATGCAGAACAGCCGATCTTACCACAACAAAGTTGGCCTTCTCATTATGTATGAACTCTGTGTTGTCAGGTAGAGCAAAGCAGTCTGTTTCCCAGACAGAGTTAAGTCAGGGCATGCTCCCCCACACACTGCCTCCAAGAGCAGAGACATGCCACTTACCAAATGTCACATGACAGACTTCAAAATAAAGCTCTTGCATAACCATGAGGGCCTGGAAGCAGAGAGTCTGTTTACAATGATCCAGTCTGAAGCTGGATGACTTTCTGTGGGTGTCCGTGTGTGTGTGTGTGTGTGTGTGTGTGTGTGTGTGTGTGTGTGTGTGTGTGTGTGTGTGTGTGTCTCCATGCCCCCAAACATCTCTCACATCTTATCCCCTCTCTCCTGATGTGCATCAGCTGAGCACAGCATGGTTGTTGCACTTGTTTATTACAAAGCGCACTGTCTGATTCTAAAACATTACTTTAGCCACAACAACATGAAAAAGCACCGTTTGGAGCCAAAGAAACCAAGAGAAGCCGTGTTCTGAGGGCCTGTTTTACAAATATATATTCTCATTTACACACTCACTAATGTGGCGGAGGTGAGAGGTTACATACGTCCAGGAGTTCTATTCAAACACACACACATTCCCAGTCCCAGCACTGAGCCTCAAAATCAACACAACACAGCATGTATTATACCAAATATTCTTTATTTCTCAGGGTATAAAACTTCTGTACAAACACGTCTTTCTGTGACTGACGTCCCGGGTTAAACAGAGCATTCACAGTGAGCAGATTGCAGCAGCGTCCTCTCTGTGACAATGTTTGTACGTGCAGGAAAAATGAAAACACGTTTCATGTTTCACCCAGCCTGACTGGCTTGGTTTTTCTAAGAGATGTTCTCAGCTGGTGTCCCATGTGAGTGAGCTCAGGTGTGCTTTGGGGGGTATCAACCTCAATAAAATAATTAAGTCTCAAGAATGAACCGCTCTGTCTTTTTTTCCGCAGGCTGTTTGCTTTTGTTTAAACACAGTGAACTTTCTTGTGCAATCAACAATTAGGAATATGAGGGTATTTAGTGTCACGTAAAGGCTATTAAAAACTGATTTTAGTGATCTTACAGTGATCTGAGGCCATTTTCATACAGAAAGAGTTTTATCTGATTTGGATGGTTGTCATATCTTCACTTTAAATCCTGCAATGCTAAACACACTAACTGAAGCAAAATCACCTGTACAGGTAACCTGCAGTACACCTGTTTTTTTATTCACTGTTGTCCCATTCCAACACCAAATTAATCACAATAACTTAAATCTCACATACTCATATTGTCCAATAGCAAAATCAATCACAAGCACACATCCAGGCTTTGCATCCGCCCCAAACACAGAGCGCGAAACGTTTCCGTCTAACCTTCGAGAAAACACTGACTTTGGAGAACAACACTCACTATCATATCTCCTCTCTGACTCTCTGTACACAATAGGTCACTTTCAGAGATCCATCTGTTCAACATTACAGAGCCATTTATCTGTCATACAGGACATACACTGCTGTGAATCAGTCAGCCTGCTCTTCTTCTGCAAACATTACAGCAGGACTGTGTAACCTTTGAAATGACAAATAACACAATCTTAGTCTGAACATGTAAAAAGTAAAAATACACACTTTTTCAATTTGTTAACACAACAATTTCAATTTGACGGCTGCAGCCTGACCTGGTCTCTGTGAAGTGTAGTGTGACATATGACCTCTCTGTCTAGTGGTGTTATTGTTTTAGGACTTAATATTATCGCATAAATATCACTTGTGCTCAAGAAAACTCACATGGATTCACTTTAAAGGATTACAGCCTGGGCTTCATTTGGCAGGTGTTATAGGCCAAAGCAAAAAGATGGAGCCATCCTCAAATACTGAAACATGCAAGTTATTGTTTTCTGTCATGACTGACGGATATGGTTCATGCAGGTTTAAATGTATTAAAATTAATAGTTTAATACGGGTTTATATTCTTCATTAGTACAGATGCAGGCCACGGTCATACTGTACATCCGAACAAAACAACTGTGATGAGAAACTTGCCATGTTTTCTATAAATTATACATGTAAGTCTGATAAAAACCTGACAGAGGAAACGCCAGCTATCATAAGGGTCTGCGTGACCTTTACCCTACTTCAATCCGCCATCAGCCAGGCCTGCACACAAACACCAAGACAAGCAACTTATTATGCCTTTTCCCCTGCAGGAACACAATGCATTTGCTGAGTAAAACATCGACACAGTGAAGCCATTCAGCCACTGTTGTAACATCTTCAGCAGAAAACTACCAAACAGCTCTAGTAATCTACAAATCAGGAGTCACAGTTTTACACTCTGGCCTGAACTCAACATGACAAAACATTTCCAGCTGAGATGCACTTTTGATGAAGTTCTCAGATTCCTCTTAGAGAGCAACGCCATTTTAGCAGAAAAAGTTGGTGGTGAACCAAATGTTGGTGCCAGTATAAAGCTGTAGTTGTGTGAATCCTAGAAATGTTTAAAAGAGAGTAGTTAAGTAATTGGAAATATTCCACAGATGTCTACAGACGTCTAGACTACTAATCCTCCTCTGACTGTATGAGTGCTGGCAGTCTTAGTCTCAGTTTGCATTAACTAAGCAGAAAACACTGCATGAAAGCCAAACTGCAAACATTTTGTTTAACTTCAATTTAAGATTGATTGAATGTGAGGGCACACCACAGCTCGCTCTGCTCAGGTCACACCAGTAGAGAACTGACTTTGAACAACAGACCAGAAGAATGTGATGCTAGAAAACTCTTTGATCAGACAAACTGCTTCACTTTCATATAATTAACAGGGATTTCACTCTGCACACTCCTGCGCAGTATTGTTGTCGAGCTTTTCAGAACATCATCAGACACACAGGATTCAAATAACTGGTGTGACTTACCTAAACAGTGAACATGTGAAGGTGTTTGGCCCTGATAGGTGTTCAGGTCATAGTTTGATTTAAGAACAGTGAGAGTTAAAATCCTTTTTTTGTCCTTTATGTCTGATCAGTATGAATGATTAGGATGCATGTGCACTGAATAATGACATATCTGCTTTGAATCCGCAACAGACCCTTTTTCCTGTCTGCTGCAGAGACACTAACACAAAGACCCCCTCTGGAGAGAAATAGTTTTCAGTGATTGGGTTTTGCTCTTGTTTTAGTAACTACAACGTACAAAGGAAGGTGTGGCAATTCAGTGTTTGACAGCCACACATGCTGTGTTTTACTTTGCCTTTTTATTTCTGCTTTACACCATACAGAACTCAGTCTAGTGGAGAGAGAGCAGGCTGCAGAGACAGAAAGGTGGAAGTGAGCAGTGTAATAAAGCAGAATATCATATTTTAAGTGATAAGGAACAAAAGCCAAGCAACAAACATGATGAATCAAACCATAGTTCATAACTAGTAAGTAAAGATTTAAGTGAATATGTACATAGTTCAAACTTCACAGTCTCAGATACCCAGTTGCATTGAAAAGCTAAGAAATAAACCCATCTTTTGTTTCTGCTCAGGTTGGTCTGAGTGACTTTCTTGGAACAAACCCTCACAGACAAATAGCTGAGTCCATTTTGTAAATTTAAAAAAAAAGCACTTGGTTGATCTAATTCTGTTAAGTGCTCACACTCAATGCTGTGTAAGTGTCTGGAAAGATAATGAGATCCAATGACGAGTACAAATATCTCAAACCAATGTACTATTTGCCTGCCTTGCATCTTGTGCCTGCAGATGCAAGTTACTGGTTGACAGGAGGAACATTTCAGATCCTGGTGTCTTAAGTATTAGACTGAATTCTTTCTTGGCATGTGAAAAGGACTTCCTCTACAGAAGTCACTACAGTGGGCAAAGTTGTGGCTTGTGTAATAATGTGACCATGATGACAAGAAGAAAACACTATAATTACAAAATGTCTCCTTGCCTGATTAAGGTCAAGCGCTAACCAGTCTACGGTCCACCGCCACAGTACAAAGATTTTTTTAACCAAACCACATTAATACCGTGCAGATTATACAGTCCTTCAGCACTAATGTGGAACTGATGAGGGTGATGAACAATAAGAGCTACTGATGGAAATCTGACTCTGGCATACGATGTTGCTTCTTTAGTAAGGATACAACTTGCTTTTACAGAGAAACATTACTTGTTCTCATCACAAGGACATTCAGACAGTCTTGTTTCATTGCTCGGCATCATTTGCTTGTACAGAGATATGCGGTAGGCATCAGTCTGCAATTACTTCTGAAAATCTCACTGAAGTAAAAAAAACAAGATGTTATTTTTGATCAAGGCAAGAATGGTTTTTAGCCACGTGGGGACATAAGATATGAGCCTACGGCCTGAGGCAGGACATAAAGAAAATCACACTGAAAAACAAGCCAGACTCCATCAGATTAGGTTTATAGGCTGTGCTACAGCAAACTGAGCATGTGACCAGGATAAAAATATTAGCTGCTCAATATAATAAGTTCTTTTATTGAAGCAACAATGCTCCAAGCTACAAAAAGAAGCTCTAAAATCAACAACGGGCTGGATTTTTTGACGAACTTCTGACTGGTGATCATGTCTGAATAAGAAAATCCAACATTACTTCTTCTTTTCAGTTTAGTTTCTAATCATGAGTGCTGACAACCAGACCAACACTAGAAACAAGTTAGAAAAAGGACAGAGTTTAGAAGCAGTTTCATTGAAGTCGCTTACAGTAACAAGTACAGTCTGCAGAGAGTCAAGTTCCCTTCCGGTCCACAGAACAAGGCTGCATAAATCCAGGCTATCTTAGGAAGGTTTTTACAGAATAAACATTATTCCATGTTATGTGTTAGACACAGATGTGAAAATCAGAGTTCCTGCTCTTGTTCAGACCTCTCTACTCATAAACAACGTCGTCATATCCACCATGACAAGGAGAAGGTCATCTCAGAAAAGTCTTTGTCCCAGTTGAACTCCAGGAGAGGCAGCTGTGCCTCCTCCTGCAGAGAGCTCATACTGGAGGCAGGTTAAGATTAAAACCGGGTTAGAAAAAGGACACAGCAGCACTGCTGTACTTTCAGAGCAGGTTCTGCAAGAACCTGGATGGGCTCAGTAGTAAATCTCATCCATGATAAGACTAAAACCCCTCTCTGGACAAAAACAAAAAGTCTAAACACTTTAGATCTGTGACAGTCTTACTTTGGTTCCCAGCCCCAGTCCAGTCGAGGTCCTGCTCAACATCAGGCTCCATTAGAGAGAATCCCACACTGAGAGCAAGTCAAGAAAGAACCCAAACCCAGCTCATCATTGGCAGCTCTGCTCTAGGCCACGCAGCAGTACCTTTTCCACCAGGACTTGGATAGACTCTTCATCTTGTCCGGTGTCTGCCTTTGCTTTTTTCGCCGTTTCTGTTTCCCTCTCGTGTGCTTATGGGAGCTGTTCTGCAGACTGGCCAGTATGGCCGTGTCAAACACTTCCTTCAAATTTTTTTGGGTCAGCGACGAGCACTCCATGTAGGCCACTGCTCCAATCTCCATGGCACAGTCCATGGCATCTGCTGGCT